>NC_142283.1:1838111-2028111 GCF_052056855.1 Sturnus vulgaris | reverse complement strand
TTCTGCTCAATAGCTGTAATCCACACCTTTGCACTGCTGTCTGCCGTGCCAAAATTGTAGGATTTAGCCAGCTGATAAGGGTATCCTGAGGTGCATATTGATTTTATAATATAAGTGTGTCACTTCCAAGACAAAAAAAGGGCAGAATCTTTTAAACATTTTTCCAATTAAAAGTAACACCAGTACTCATGTTAACTTAAAAGTTCAGTCAGTCACACTACAGAAATATCCAATATAGCCTACCTACCCTGAGAAATAATTCATATAAAGATGACTGTGCTGTCTTGAAACAGCAGCAGCCTGAGTTGTGCTGTTGGCATCTTGATTTAATCTTTTTGTGGACGTTTCATCCCCTTAAAACAAGCAGAGGTTTGCATTTACACACCTTTCCACCTGTCCTCCTGCCTCCCATGGTTTCACCCACCTCAGTGATGCCACATTTGGAGGTGCAGGATTTGTCAAAACTCTAAATATCCTCCATCTATATGCAATTAGCATTTAAACATCAAAAGAGGACCAAATTATGAGACTAGAGAAGCTTGAGCATTAACTATTCCAACACTGCTCTCTCCTTGTATTTGTTATTTAATGACCAAATGCAATTATATGTATTTAATCTCTGGCTGTGTCAACACATTTCTAACCTGTATTTAAATTCAGGTGGAGTAATCAGCTTTTGTGTGGGATGGTTTATGGTGGTGAACATGCTATGAGTTACATTTTAAGCAGTAAGTAAAAAATAATGGACTGCACTTCCTAAATACTTACCTTTAGGAAGTACTGAGCTGGTTTTATGCTTCAGTGGAGCAAAAAAAAAAAAAAAAAAAAAAAAAATCAGAGAGTTTAATTTTTAAGACAGCCAACAAAGACTACAAGATGGATGAAGAGGGCTAGGTAACTGCATGGCTACCTTTCAGTAGTAAAAGAGTTTTGGAAATAAATTGTGAAACAAATAGTCTGATGAGAAGAGTCCTAACTGAGCATCTGTGGGAAGCTTAACCTTTATTTTTTTTTTGCCTGTCACTGGTGGTGTAGCTGCTGCAGCAGCTCCCAGCATTGTTCCAGGCAGTGGAACAGGAGACAAGCAAGGCTAATCTGGGTGGGAACTGAGAGAAGGAGACACAACATATTCCCCTCTGGAGCAAATTAAAGCCACATTAATTTAGGATCAAAGGCAGAAGAACATTTGTGTCTGTCCCACGGTTCCTTGCATCAGTTTGTGGGAAAGAGTCAACCTGAAACACAGGTGATATAGGGATTTTTTTTGTGTGTGTGCTGGTATTTCTATTTAACCATGGATTAAATTGCAATTTCTTGGGGTGGTCTGGCAACGCATCAGCTGTGTGTATAGCTATGATTTTTTTTTTGCGTGCATGCAGAGATACTCTTGGAACAACAGGGGTATAATTTAGTGCAGATAAAATTATCAACATTTAGGAAGGAAGAAAAAAACACCAAAACATATGTCGCATTGCTTCATATTGATTTGATACACTCTTTAGAAAAGGCTTGGCTCCTGAAGGAGTTTGTGCAGATAAAAATATATATTGCAGAGCTCTATATTAAGTGGTACATAAAAAATACTGGCAAGTCCCATCTCATTTATTTTAATTCAGCTCTTTCTCCTCAGAAAGGTTAGTCCCATATTTCTCCAGGATCATTACATTTCATCTGCTGTGCAGAAATAAGCCTGACTTTCTCTGATATGCAGCCTGAGAAACCACAAACAAATAAAACACTGTGTTCCATATGCAGAACCCTCCTTTCTGTTGCAGTGGCAAATTTAAGACACGTGGGACATGACTTAAGTGTAGCAAAAAACTTATCAGCAGCTTAAAGGCATTTTCGGTGCCCAGTAAAACTTTGTCTTATTTTTGACCTAATTTTTTTATTTATTTATTTTCAGAAAAGCCAGCATACTTGTTAGTGCATGTAAAAATGGTGCAGGAAACAATGATAAAAGGAGGCCATTCCTACAGTATTAAAAAAAATATATATTTGAGGGAGCATTGATGTGTGTAATAAATGACATATCACCTGCATCATCAGTGAGGATGTAGCTGAGACAAGGTTTGCAGAGAAAATGGATATTCCTTATGGGGCAGGCTGATAGGCTTGCTGCCATCAACAGGAAGATCATATCCTTAATTTCCTCTTCTTCCAGGGATTACTAAAACATTCCTGGTTTCCAGGGAGGTAGTGCAAGGCCTATAGAAGGAAACATCAAACTCAGACTAAATAAAAATAATGTAAATAAAAGTTTTGATATTTCACATGGAGGTTTTTTGAAAACTGTATCATCCAATATGTCCTTGGCACCAAAGTAAAAGTTCTCGAGCTGTGGGTGTGAGCAGTTTGTTATAGATGCCTCAGATACAACAGCCAAAACATCCCCCACAATTTTATTTTCATTTTCTAGTTATAACACCTGCATTGAATCTCCTAGTCTTTGATTTCCTCTACTCCAAGAATTTCACTCTTCCTGCTTGCAATGTCTTTCTTTTTGAAATTTGCTTCTACTTCCACCCAATTGCAGTTGAATTTACTGAAAATACATTTATACCTCTATACAGAACATAAAAATCCCTATATATTTCTTCTTGGCGTAGGGAAAGAGAGTGCTATGGTAAGGGCTGGTCTCAGTGTACAAATAATTTGGAATTTTAAAGGAAAATAAGAAGTATTTTGGAGAGAATGCATCTGTAAACTCAAGAGTAACTTGACAGATCAGGAAAACCATTAGGCAAAAATTGCCTGTGATTTAATTTTGTGTGTCTGAATAGGTGTAGGTACATATTCCTCTGTGTGTATGTGTGCATCTATAGATGATACAGAAATAGATGGTGTAGAAATAGATAATATAGATATAAATGATAGAAAGAAGTAGAGATGATTAGAGATGATAGATAGAGATAGAGATAGAGATAGAGATAGAGATAGAGATAGAGATAGAGAAAAATAGAGATTATAAAGATAGATAGAGATAAAAATAGAGATGATGATAGAAATAGAGACAGACATAGAGGTACAAGTAGAGATAGAAATAGAGACAGAGATAGATGATACAGATTAGAAATAAACACGAGCATTTCTATAATAAAACAACACATTTTTTGACCACAAAAGGACTTCCAGAACACAAAGGAGAACCCTTCAAATGTACTGAAATATTTCCCTCATTCAAATATGGGCTTTTCTTCCAAAACTTTGTGCTAGAATTTCTGTCTGGGTTTTCCATCCACTCTCCATGAGTCATTTGTGTGGCACCAGGGGTGGGCTGTGTTCCTTGGTTCCCTGCAAAACCTGTGACCACTTCAAGAGTCTCCACAGGGTGTTTATTCCTCCCACCTGCTGCCCAGAGCTGGTGCCACCTTGAAAATAAAATAAAAATAAAAAATAAAAATAAAAATAAAAAAATAAAAATAAAAATTAAAAAAAAAAATAAAACTAAAAAATAAAAATAAAAATAAAAGATCTTTCAGGCCCCTGCAGGTGTTCAGGCTCCAGGTGGCTCCCAGGCAGTAAAAATGCTGCTTGCAGATAATTTCACTGCCCACCCCAGCCAGTGGGGCTTTCTGTGAGGCATCCCAAGAAAATGGAAGGGATTATGTGGGAGGTTTTTTTGTTTGTTTGGGGGTTTTTTGTTGTTTTTTGGGGTTTTTTTTTTTTAGTTGTTGTTGTTGTCGTTGTTATTTTATTTTTTTCTCTTTGTTTGTTGGTTTGGGTTTTTTGTTTGGTTTTTTTGTTTGTTTTTTTGGGGGGGTTGTTTTTTGTTTTTGTTTTTGTTCGGGTTTTGGGGTTTTTTTTTTGTCTTGTTGTTGTTTTTTGGGGTTTTTTTTGTTTGTTTTTGTTTGTTTCATTTCTAGAAAAAAAACACCAACATTGTCCATTTCAAACGTGTGTTGCTTGGACAACCGAAATGCATCTGCTTTTTCTTTAAGGCTCTCTTTGGCAGCTGAATGTGAAATTTAAAAAAAAAACCAAAATAACAAAAAACAAAACAAAACAAACAAAAAAAAAAACACTAAAAAAACAGAAGTCAGGAATGCAGGAAGGATAACTTTAAAAGCACGAATGGTGGTCTCAGGTTTAGCCTCTCATGCTTATGCTCTTGTGCACCAGCAGGACACAGAATCATGGAATCATGGAATGGTTTGGGTTGGAAGGGATCCCAAATCCCATCCATTCCACCCCATCCACAGCAGGGACACTTCCACTGTCCCCAGTGTCCAGCCTGGCCTTGGGCACTGCCAGGGATCCAGGGGCAGCCACAGCTGCTCTGGGCACCCTGTGCCAGCCCTGCCCACCCTGCCAGGGAACAATTCCCAATTCCCAAGATCCCATCCAGCCCTGCCCTCTGGCACTGGGAGCCATTCCCTGTGTGCTGGCGCTGCTGATCCTTGCAAAAAGTTCCTTTCCTGCCCTCCAAGTATCTCTTTCAAACCAGAGTTCATAATTTGCAGCCATCATATGATCATCCTCTCAACCCCTAAAATAAATTACTGAATGTGAAAGGTAATATCAGCATCCATGCAACCTGATTGCATTTGTAATTTAGGAAATACTGGTAAAATATTGCCATGTTTATGTTTGTTGTGAATTTAGGAATTATTTGCCCAGCCTCAGTGCCTCAAGTAAACCCCACTTCTGTGAGCAAGCTACCCACTTTCTACTAAGAAAATCAATGTTTTTTGCAGTATTTTTTTTTCCCAGTTCATCCTGTCACTCTTGTTCATAATGTGAACCATTTTCCGTGGAGAGGCACAAGGTACTTCTAAATCTTAAGTGTTTATAGAACCAGGGAATCACTTAGGTTGGAAAAGAGCTCTAAGATCATTTGAGTCCAACTGATCCCCCAGCACTGCCAAGGCCAACTCTTGTCCTTGTCCCCAAAAGACACTCACAAATGGCTTTTAAATCCCTCCAGGGCTGGGGGGCTCCACCAGGGCAGCCCTTTCCGTGGAGAAATTTGTCCTCATATCCAATATAAACCTCCCCTGCCGATAGCATAGGGTTAAAATGTTTCTAAAAGTCACGAGAACTGCGTGCAATAGATTCAGGGGGTAGGCCTGGGAAAGGGAGCTAGGCCCCAGGAAGGGAACTAGGCCCTGGGAAGGAATATTGAGCTTTGTTTATTTCTAGATCATGTGAAGCTACACCTTCACAATCATCATATGATAAATGATATGATTGTTAAATTTAGCTATTGTTTGGTAATTGAATATGATTATTGTTTAATCATAATAAGATTCATGAGGAATGATGTAATCATAACAAGAATCATGAGAAGGGATATTTGGGGGGCCTAATGAAAATGACAAGAATTCATGCTTGGATAAGATCAATGTATACAATAGAATAATATGGGTTTAATAATTAATATACAGTTATATAACAAAAAGGGAATAAAAACATGTTCATGTGGGATCCATGTGGGAGTCAGATTTGGGCCTGCACCCCTGATTCCCAGAGCTCCTCAATAAAGCACCTGCCTATAATAATTTTATGATTATGTATTTTCAGCACTATCACTGCTGTAAAAACCAAAAAGTATCTGCAGGAAAAGCTTCCTCTGCCCTCGTGAGTGGCTTTGCAGTTTAAAGGGGGCTGGAATTTCTCACTCAGGACTCAGGAGTGATGACCTGTACCTTGGGGTGAGAACTGTGATTTAGGAAAGTCAAGTTCACTGAGCTTGTAACTCCTCGTGAACTCAGGATCTCTGATGGCTGGAGCTGATAAAGACAAGTTTGGCTGTTGTATTTTTTGTTTTGGTTTGGGATTTTTTTGTTGTTGTTGTTGTTTTTTGGTTTGGTTTGGTTTTGGGGTTTTTTTTTTTGTTTTTTGGTTGGTTGGTTGTTTTGGTTTTGTTTTGGTTTTTTGGTCTTTTGTGTGGGTTTTTTAGTTTTTTGGGTTTTTTTTTTCTTTTTTGTTTTTTTGTGGTTTTTTGTGGTTTTCCGGAATTTTTTTGGTTTGGGGTTTTTTTGGTTCTTTTTCTTTTTCCTTTAATTTTTTGGTTTTTTGTGTTTTGGTTTTGTTTTTTTCTGGAGCTTGTGGGAATAACTACACTGGTAGTTGACCAGGAGGTTAAACAGCCCCTTTTTTATGCATTTTTCTTGTTTGTTTTGGTTTGGTTTTTGTTGTTTATTTGGTATTTTGTTCTTTGGGTTTTGGTTGTTTTTTGGTTTTGACTTTGTTGTTGTTGTTGTGTTTGTTCATTTGGGTTTTTTTGGTTTTTGTTTTTGATTTTTCTGGATCTTGTGGAAATAAACTACACTGGTACCTGTCCAGGAGGTAAATCAGCCCCTTTTTGTGCATTTTTTGTTTTTGTTTTGTTTTGTTTTTCTGTTGTTTTTTGGTATTTTGCTCTTTGGTTTTCGTGGGGTTTTTTGTTTTGTTTTGCCTTTGGCTTTTTTTGTTGTTGTTGTGTTGGTATATTTGGGGTTTTTTGTTTGTTTGGGGTTTTTGTTTTTGTTTTGTTTTGTTTTTGTTTTTGCTTTTGCTTTTTCTGGATCTGGTAATAAACTACACTGGTACTTGTCCAGGAGGTTAATCAGCCCCTTTTTGTGTGTGGTTTTTTTGTGGCTGAAACGAAGGCAGTTTAATCCCAGCTGAAATGCAGCACAGGGCTGGCTCTGAGCAGAATATTCTCACTCAGTTCCACAAAGCCTTTGAGTCTGGTTACTTTAATGTGACATTTGGGGAAAACACAGCAGTTATATTCCCCATGGGTGTACCCTGGGCAGGTGGTTAAAGGCAAGGCTGGTGGCAAAGCATTTCTGAAAATGCCTTGAAAAGACTTGCTGGGAATCAGTCAGTGAGGAAAAATATTAATTATGTTGCTCAAAATATATGAATTTTCCATTAACCCCCGTGTTTTTTGTTTTTTTTTAATGAAGTTTTTTTGATGAGAAAAGCAAACATTTTCGCTATCAGATACCACAGGAAATTTGAAAAATATTTTCTTTCACTGAGTCATCTGACATAAGCACAATAATTTGCTGCAAGACACAAATTACTGTGAATTTGTGTTATAGTAATAGGGGTATATTTTCTGCTGCCTACAGAGCAAAACCTTAGGGAGCAGTGCACTCCATGGAGCTGCAATGCACGAGTGAGAAACATCTACTTACAGGCAGTGGAGAGAATACAACTTTTTATTTGAATTCTTGATGGAAAACGCACCTGCTAAAAGAAGCCAAAGATATTTAATTTCTGTCAGCCTGACAATGCAGTTTCTTGCTTTCTGGTAGAAGTTAATTTACACTGATACACGGTTTTATAGAGAATTTTTGCAGCAACATGCAATTGGTAGATAGTCAAGTTTATTTCTCTGACTTATACACCTAAAACTATTTTTTAGCCCCTGTAGTAAGACAATGGATGTGTCACAGCACCTCCTATGTGCTCAGTGTTGACTGAAAAATTCTAGTTTTCAAAACTGAAAAATTTATTCTCCAAAACAATGCAGATACTCTGATGGTAAAACACTGGATTTTGGTAAACCAGAGTTATACCCACCTGACTGAGTGAGGGCTGCAGGAGCTGTTTAAAAGATTAATCTTTGTGAAAGCTACACTGGGAGCACGAGGGAAAAATAAAACAAAACAAAACAAAATATAAAAAAGCAAGAAATATCTGATGAATCTACAAGGAAAACACATCGCCCAGAGCTGAAAATATGTTCTTTTCAGGTTTCTTAACGCTGTGATTTCACAGACTTCTCTGTGTGCTGGCGTCCAAAACTTTTAAGATTTCTACTTTGTTAATAATTTATCACCTCCTGTACCTGTGCAGTTTCATGGCAGAGTTCCCTCTCTGTGCTCTGTGCATTCTTTGTTGGCTGGACCAGATGTCAGCAGGGCTTGTGTGGGTATATGCAAATATAGAATTTGCAAATATTTCTCTTCAGACATTTCTTTCTTTGGGATCCAGCCTTGTTGACTGTAAGAAACAGCTTTGCTTTTGAGAGGATGTTTTGCACTTTTCCAACCATGGCTGTACATTTATCTTTTACTTTGGTTCAAGAAAACCCTGTTGTTTCCTATTTTTCAATAATATTAGTTGTGGCCTAAGTATTCCTAATGAATTTTGGAATATATTATGTTTAAAAAGAAGCATTTTTACCTACCTGCTCAGTGACAAAGCAGAAAATAATTTGCTTCTATCTAAATCTTTATTAAGTCAATTGCAGAAAGCAGCAAGCATGATGTTGGGAACCTATGTATAGTTATTAATACTGGAGATAGGGGTATTATTTAATACTTTTAACCTATCCACAACAGGACTTTCAAATATCAGCTCAAAGACTACGCCTTTAACAGTCATTGAGTCCATTCTGTGTGTTCCAGGAGGGCTTATAGAGGTTTTATGGGCATGAATCTACTCAAGGTTGTGTTTGAGTTGTGAAAAACACAACCTCTGTCCTTTTTTTGGTTTGTTTGGGGTTTTTTTGTTTGTTGCTTTTTTTGTTTGTTTTTGTTTTTTTTTTTTTTTTTGTTTTTTTGTTTTTTTGTTTTGTTTTGTTTTTTGGTTTTTTTTTTTTTTTTTTGTTGTTGTTGTTGTTGTTGTTGTTGTTGTTGTTGTTGTTGGTTTTTGGTTTTTGGGGTTTTTTCTATTTTTTCTATTTTCTATAACCCAGGAAGTGGTTAGTCTAGTGTTCCTTTTGGGAGAACCATCACTTTTGACATTTTTTTCAGCCTCAGTCAGCCAGATCCTAACTTTTTTAGCTTTGTAAGAAAATTTTGACAACTCTGGTCTATGTTGAATGAAAGGCTGAGATGGGTATATTAATGTGTCTGCATTCATTTCATACTTCCACATGGCTTAGGATGCAAACAGAGTGAATTAAAAAAAAAAAAAAAAAAAAGAAAGAAAATAAAAGAAAAAAAAAAAAAAAGAAGAAAATAGGTTTTTTTTAATTACTGTTGAGTGCTGAAATGAGTTTTAGGGGTCATTTACAGAAATTCTGACATTTCCCTAAGCAAGATACCTCTACTGAGGCATAGGGAGAAATCCTGAATTCTAAAATAGATGTAATTTCAACCACCATTCCCTGCCCACCTCCAGTCAAATTTCTTTTTCAGACTTAGAAGTGTACAGGTAAGTCTGGGAAATAGTTTGTCTGCATTGATTTACTCTGTTGCTTATGCAATAAAACATCATAGCTCCTTTGATTAATTATTTAACAGTACAAAGTAGGGAATAGCTGTCATTTTTTATAAAAAAAGGTAACAATTGAGAGGCTCCTCTTATTTTTATGAAAAGACATTGAAAACATTCTAGGTGAAAATCCAGCTTTTTCATATTTTCTACTAAATTTAAAATACTTTAACAGTCAGATTTTTACTTTTATCATTCATTTGTCAACTTTCAGACTGTTCTTCTGAAAATGAAAGAACTTCACATATAAATTTGAAATCTCTTCTACAGAAATTCATTCCACTATTAAAAGGGTCAAACTTTTAATTGCATGAAAAGTGACATTCACATTGCAGAGACAAAACAATTTTGTTACCACATCTGAAAACTAAAGAGCTGTTTGCAGAGCAGCTTTAGTTAATATCTAATTTAATACACTGCATTTTGAATTGGCTGCTACTGCCTCTGTGTTTCCACTTTAAAATTTGGGTTTGAACTCTTTGAAAGTTGATTTAATCCAAGTTTCATGTTGAAAATTTTTGTGATATGTCCCAGTCAGTCCATTTTTGTGGAACTTCAGTCATGTAGGCTTTAGAATGGAATACATCTATATTAAAAATGGTAAAAGTTACTAAATTGCAACTTTCCTCTGGAATTTGGAAGTCCATTCTCATAGCTCTTCTTTTCAATACCTTGAACCAAAAGTGAACCTGGGCCAAGCAGAACCAATGGACAAGATGCAGATCAGCTCTTTCAAAAGCAAAATATTTAGCTTTTTATCCCTCAGAATATTTATGAGTTTTGGTATGTCTGGAGGTCTTCGTTTGTTGTTTTGGGAGGAGCTGGTGAGTTTTGTTGGTTTTTGTTTGGGTGGTTTGTTTGTTGCATTTTTGGGTTTGTTTTTTTTCCCTTCTGCCAGCAGGTAGAAATTTGTTTATTTCTTTTTCAACTTTGGGGAACGGGAAAATATTTTCCCACCCAGCTCCAGGTCAAAACAAACAAAAACAACAACCAGGTAAATAGTGAACTTCCATTTACCACCATTACTTTTCATGTTAAAAACAAAATTAGCTGCTTGTGCGTTAGATGAGCCCATTTATGATGCCAACACTTTTTACAAAGGTATCTATCATAAAAAATGTTGTATCATTCTCTCTCCTGAAAGCCAAGCAGAAATTTTGATATTTCATTTGTAGGGAAAGATTTTTTTGTCTTGCCAGGCGTTGCATCACCAGCCTTTGATTTCTGTTTAAAACCCATAACTCCCCAAAAACCCAAGAAAAATGCAAGTAGAGACACCTACATTTCTCCTGGCTGCCTTTGGAAGTGCTGCTGCGCCACGTCAACTTCCCCAGTCCTCAGATTTCTACCAAGTTCTGGAATTTATGGTTAAATACACCCTTTCTTCCTCCTGGCCAAGGCTTTCAGCAGAGCATTAACCCCAAAAATCAGCGGTGCCGATAACGCCTCGCGGGCAGTTTGGAAAGCCAAGGAAATAAATCTGTGCCAGATCAAAGGCAGAGCCGAGTCCCAGGCTCGGGTCTGTCCTGCCAAGAGCCCAGGCTTGTTTTGACCAGAGGTGTTTTTGCCAAGCTCTGCAACGGGGGCTCCAGGGTGTCCTTTTGGCTAATAGCACGTGATCTGTCTTGTGTCGTGCAGAATGAAGATTATTAGACCTTTTAAGAAAGTATGTTATGAGATTATTGCCTTGAAGTGACAAGACACTCAGTCTAAAAGGGAAAAGAAATCTGATTTCTTCTGTAAACCTGGAAAAATACTCTTCTGGCTAAGAAAGCCAAAGCTGTTTTCTAGACCATGGTGTGCTCATTTTATATTTCTGTGCTGGTTATGAGCAGTGTATCCCTGGGGAAAATAAAGATTGCTCTAACATTTCAGAGGGTAGCACACCCCCACACACACCCACCCACACACAAAAAAAAAAAATTTAAAAGAAAAAGATTTGCAAAAATAAAAAAAGAAAAACCAACAAAACAATAAAAAACCCAGCTTGCTGATGTTTTCAAAGTCTAGTATCACAATTTTAGACATTTTTATTTTATAGCTACAGCAGCATGGCTGTATGGAACAGGTTGTGCATAATAATCCCTGCTGACAGATGGGCAAAGTCATTCTTAGAAACAATGGCTGAGCGATGCTGTCTTGGCCACATTTCCTATGAAAATAAGAATTATTCAGTCAGAGCTTCTAAACACAAGGAGAAACTTCCAGCCTTAATCCCACTTATCTTCGAGGCAGACTTAACTTTGCTTACAGGCAGGTTTTCGTTAGTGTTTCAACAGTCCAGTAGTTATATTAATTATTAGTCAATTTGCAGTATCTGGTGTGCAAACTTATCTTCACCCTGCTCGTTGATCTGCAGCCCAGATACTCATACATTACTGAGACATTTTTATCTGCTGCAGAAAATACTTGCAACATTATTAATTGCCCAAGGAGAGGGAAAAAAAGCAACCAGGTAGATAATGAACTTCCATATTGCCACCATTACCTTTTATTTTAAGAACAAAATGATCTGCTCATGTGCAGACCAGCCCATGATCCCAACACTTTTTACAATCCCAGCACTTTTTACAAAGATATTTATCAGTCTTGCCATAAGAAATTGTTGTCTCATCCTCTCTGCTGAAAGCTAAGAAGAAGTTGTGATATTTCATTTGTAGGGAAAGATTTTTGCCTTCCCCAGGCCTTTCATCACCAGCCTTTGATTTCTGTTTAAAACCCATAACGTGCCAAAAACCCAAGAAAAATGCAAAGAAAAAAAGCAAAGACTCCTGCATTTCTCCTGGCTGCCTTTCTATCAAGTGCCACTCTGAAATTTATGGTTAAATGCACCCTTCTTACTCTGCTTATATTTCAAATTTTCTTCTCTGTATTTTGGCCAGTGTTTTGCTGCTCCTGAGATTCCCAGTAATGCTTTTTAACAGAAAACCAAGGCATCTCCACTGGGACAGAGCACTGCCATGCAGGAAATCTTACTGATGCATTTTCTTACCAAGCTGAGATATATTTTAGTAAAATAGAGAGGCAACTGAACTCCTGTCTTGCTCTTCTCTGTATCTGAAGAGAGTTGAACAATCCTATCATCTCACCATGATTTGTTCTTTACTCATAAAAGTAAGGCAAGCAGAAATGCAAATAATCAATATTTTAAATTTTTTTAACTGTACGATTGTTCTTTTCTGTGCTATATTTCCATCCCTAGTCATAGCCAACAAATTTGATCAAAAGTTCTCAGTGTCATTATTGTAAGTTCAGCAAGAGCTACTTCAAATTACATCTTCCAGAAATAAAGCTACTTCTTCTTACCATGCAGGATGATGAATTTTTTTGCCATTTTTGCCTTTTTGGTTATTGTATAAAGAACTGAACGTAAATTAAATTTATTTTCTCATTTTCCTTGTCTATTTCTGTCCATAAAGAGGTGAGCACTAGTGTTCAGCTGAGGAATTTCACATAAAAGCAGCACAACACACATTCAGTGTGTTGTGTCATGAGCACATTCATATTTTTATCCTCTCTTCTTCATTTTAATGGCTAATTTTTGTTCTGTCCTTGGCTTTCCCACAACAATTCCAAGTGATTGACCTCACACAGGACAGTGCCCCAGATTTTATCAGCTCTTGGAGTGCACTAAAGCAGCTCAAAGGCTTCTCCGAGCTCCACCAGATGTCTAAGCCTGCTTAATCACTGGTAATTTAATGGGCTATTTTTAAATCTCCTTTTTTTTTTTTTTATTTTTATTTTTAAATCGTCCTCAAGGGCTGATGGGCTCTGAGTGCTCCACAGCAGAGAGACAGACGTTTTATTAGTGGTTTCTTGACTGCTGGTAACCAATGCAGCCAACTGTGTCATCTCTGCAGAAATCCTCTAATCACGATTACAGCCAGAAAATCTCGTGCACAGATGTGAAAGAGGTTATGGATTTAATCATCACTGATGTTATCGTCTCAAAACTCTAAATTTTCTTTTGCTCCAGAGCTCGGAGTACCTGGTAATAACATTTCCCTTGTGAGTATTCCCTGATGAGTTTTGAGGGTTACCCAGATCAGTGGCATTCATTCTTGTGGTTTGCAGGACAAGGAGGAAAACAACATTACCATCATCTGCCTTAAAGGTCCAGGAGGAAAGGAGTAACAAACTCCCTCTGGTGCTTCTGAAAGCCCAGGACTTAAGGCAAAAATTTCCTTTTCTTCTTTTTTTTTTTTTTCTTTTTTCCTTTTTTTTTTAATATTTAATATTTGAAATACCAGTGAAATGAGATTATTCACAGCTTAGTAAAGTGTGGTTATGAAAAGCTAGTCTGCAATAAATAGATACTGCTCTGAAAATGGTCACACAGTTGATCATATACACCTGTTATATCTGAATTTTTACTGAAATGCTGAATAAATATTATAGTAATTTAGCTGGTATTTTTTTCCTTCTCTTCCAGTAATATATCAGGGATTATTAAGTATGTAAATAAGGAAGGATTCACACAATCTGCACTTTTTTAAAGAAGTAATGGCTACTTAAGAAGTTGCTTCTGGAAATAAAGTCGCTTTTCAGCCTGTTTGTTTGTTTCACTCCAAAATTTTCAACATAATGCCCTGAGAGGTATTTTTGATAGCCCATGGAGATTTCAAACAGCAGGCCTCACCCTCCAATTTATCACTTTTAAGTTGTACTGGAGACAGCTGATGGTACCTGGAATTCTTCCCAACCTGTTTCCTTAGTGCAGTTACTGCAGCCATAAAGTTGTTCAGAGGGAAAAGCAATTAAGAGCAATAAGAAAATAAGACCAGTATTTATTATCTTAGCCTAGAGGACTACAGGCATTAAAAATATAGTGACACAGGGTTAAAATCATGTTGAAGGTCTAAGCTTAAGAGAAAAAGAAGCTGGGGATAAAAAATTCCACATTTTAAAGTTGAAAAATAGTGACTCTCCAGTCTTATTTTATTTGAAAGCAACCCATCTGTACCGAGGTTTAAGAAGTTTAATTTTAAACATATGACAGCTAATATAGTTAATACCTTCCCAATTAAATGAAAACACTTTCATTTTCTTTTACCTAGGAAGCATGAAAATCCTGGATAGTGGATTATTGATCAAAATGCCAAAAAATGCTTATTTCTGTCAAGTTAGTATGAGTTTTTCTAGAGCAATTAATTTTCTGTCATAACTCACTTTATTTTTTTTCAGGCTGTATTATTAGATATTCACCCTAAAAATATATCTTTATTAACAATAAAAACCCTCTCCTACATAAGATGCTGCAATGAAAATCAGATTTCTCTACAAGGAACATCTAGTTGGTCAGCTGTTTTTTTCCCCATTAAAGTTTTTAGATCCTGTTTGTCATGATGGATTATAGTTTGGGGTTGGTTTGGGGTTTAGGTTTTTGGGGGGTTTAATATGAGCCATTAGGAATGGCAGAAACTGAAATGCTGAGTTCCAGTTTACAAAACAGAACTGCTGGTGAAATGCTGTTAGAAACATAGAGATGTTCCACATCTTCAGCAAGCATATGGTACCAGCACTAATCTTCCTTTGCATCCAGATTTTGGGTGTGGAGGAGAGTGCAGAGCACCTTCCTGTGATGCAGCAGAGCCAAATTTCTGCCTCTTTGCTGTGGACACTGCAGCCCTCTCCCTCCTTTTCTAGGGTAGAGGTAACAGCTCTGACTGTGCCAGTTTACCCTGGAAAAATCAAGGCAGTCATGAGGTCCTAAACTAAGTAAATAAGCTGCTTAGGACAGGTTATTTACCTGGAAAGGACATTAGTCTCTCTTGCTGGGCTTTGGTGTCCAGCTGGGAGTTCCAGCCATTATCTTAGGCATCCCAAAAATAATCTCAGACCTCACTGAGACCTCAGGATATTTAATAGGCAGGTCTGTACTTTGGTGAATTAGCAGGTGGAGTCAATTTTGGCCTTCTTTTTTTCACCTCTTAAGGGTAAGAACTGTCCCCACCTTGTCAGTGCTTCCTTCTTATTGTCATATGCCTTGCATCCAAGTTTCTTTTTTTTTGTCTGGTGCTTTTGTGTTTGCCAAGTGGATTAAGACTCATCAGTGTTACCTGATTAGTGATTAAAAACAAACAAACAAACAAAAAAAACCACAGTCTACAGGATCACAAAGGTAAATAAAAGGAAAACCTGTGGGGAAAAAATATCATGTCTAAAATGAGAAGAAAAGCTGAACATAGAATTGGCTATACTGGGAAAAGAACCATAATGTCTGTATAAATGCAGGACTAAACTGAACGTCTTAAATGCTCCTGAAATGGTGAACAGCTGAAGGTCAAGTGAGCCATTTCACCACTATCCTCACTGTGAAACAGATCCTGGCACTCCCTGGATCCTGAGGGCTCTTTCTGTTCCTGGGACACTGCGAGGTCGATGGGGAACGTGTGTTATCCTTAAAGGCATCTTCACTTTCCATGCACGGGTTCACACGATGGGCTATCCTCACAAAGCATGGGTTCCCTCCAGATTGAATTAAGCCAAAAGATGTGCTGCAGAAGTTGGTCCAGGGTGTCTGGAGGTGGATGCTGTGCTGACACCCTTGCAGGTCTGCTCCCACTCCCCTGCAGTGTCTGTCAGTGGGAATGCAGAATGACTGTGCCTGTTTCCCAGTCTCTGGCATTCTGGGCAGCACGGTTGGGCTTTTGCCACGTGCAGGAGAAGCAGAGGATGGCTGAGGCTGTAAGGAACCTCTGGTGATCATCCCATGAGCTGCACACCCACGCCCATGCCAGCGCTCCATTAGAAACGTTTCGCGCTCAGGTGTATCCATCTTTGTGCTTCCCCTAAATTAATTCTCCTCCAAACCACCCTGAATTGTCTGTAACGTCTGAAACAAGGTGGGAATAGGGAGAAGGGAATAGTTACAGCCCAGGAGAGTTCTTTCAGACACAAGATGTTAAACTGTCTTTTGATCAGCTGCTTGTAGAAATGCACATTAACTGCAGACCATGGTTCTTCTTGTAACCAGCTAATGATGCTATCAGTTGAAGACTAATTGCCTCTACCTCCTTCTAAATTCTGCTGCACTGAAAAAGCCAGAGCCACATTCTAATCCTGTTAATCACATTCAGCTTTGAAGGGTACACATTGGTTGTGTGTTAATTCAACTTCTCTCCCCGGTAATTTGTTTGATTGCCTGTTACTTGCAAACTGCACTAACTGAATAAAAGTGTTCTGTGTCCTGATGGGAAGTTATGACTTTCATTTAAGCTACTTTAGTGCAGATGTTTTACCTAGAAAGTGGTGTAAATTCTCCTCAACTTTCTGCTCTAAAGTAGCTTCAATACAAAGAACAGAAAGCAAGGTAGAAGGTAATGAGGCTACAAAGTAAAAGCTGCATTTCTTTAATTTATATAACGATCTTTATTGCCTGAAGACTTCTCATCAGCTTCTGGATAAATAAGTAAATAAGATGCTAAAATATGAGATGGAAATGCTGGTGCTGTATCCTGTATTCTTTTCCTTCATCTCCAGCAATAGATGTTGTCTGTATTGTCAAGACCTGGAAGAGAGTATATTTATTAATTATTTCTTTTTTCATTTTTTTTCTTTTTTTTTTTAAGCCTACACACACATATTCTATACAGTGCTATATAAGTCTTACTGAAAAAAGCCCTGAGCATATGCCAAATTACATTCCAGCTTCCCCCATCATTTTCTGAACAAGAGTGCAAGGCCACTGGATATGTCCTATAAGCACAAAACAATCATTACTAGGACATTTTTATTAACACTGGATCTATGTGATAATAAAGATTTATTGTGATTCTACCTTTGGAATCCCCTGAATCTTAATGAGAAATTTTTTCTCTCTCTGTTCTGAATTTCAATGAGGAGTGCTCTGAGTGTCATGGCCATGTTAAATATTTGTGAAATCCTCTCAGCTCACTTTCAACATTTTAAAAGCAAACAACTGGTTTTGTGGAGGCATTTTTTCAAGTTAACAGGAGAGACACTGACTTTTAGTATAAGAAGCATTCTCTGCCAGAAAGGGGTTGCACTTGTAAAATGCTAATGTCAAAATTATTTATAAAGAGTGTCTGAAGTTGACACTGAAATGTTTAGTTCAACAGCTGCCTGAAAGCGTGGACCAATTAGTGATTCCTTACCAGATCAGTCTTTTCAGAAAAACAGACTACTCATTTAGACTCCAAAATATTTGGAAGCAAGGTCTGGAGACCTGGTGTTTATTAATTCATGGAAGACTTAGACTAATTAGCAGTGCTCATTTCCCAGGGGCCCACTTAGGCTGTGGAGCCCAGCTCCCCTGCACTCCTTGCAGAAGAGAAAAGTCCCTTCAAGCCATCCATGAAAGCTTCCAAAGCAGACCCTGAGTCCCTCTCCCTCCCCATTGAACACAGAGAGCACAAAAAGCATTTTTTCCTCCCAGGAACGCTTCCTGCATATCCCAGGGTGCCCCAACAGTGACACTGGCAGTAAATTATGGCAATAAATAACCTCGTTCTGGCAAACCCAAAAATTCTTGAGCCATCTACAGACCCTGACATTTCCCCTTAGTGTTTTGGTATCTCGGCATGGAGCATTCTAAGTAGTTCCTTTCCCTAAAAGGATTTATTACTCCTTTTTTGCTCCAGTGTGGGGATCTCCAGGCTTCCTTTGTTTGATTGCTCCCAACAGTGAATTTTTCCTCTTCTGTCCTGATAAACGTACTCTTACACTTTTCTGTGTTTCCTTCTTTATATTGTCACAGAACCCCAGGATGGTCTGAAGGGTTGGAAGGGGCATTAAATCCCATCCATGGGCAGGGACACTTCCCACTGTGCCAGGTTGTTCCCAACCCCAATGTCCATCTTTCAAAGGCACTGTCTAGGACCAGCTGAATTCTCCAGCTCTTTTCTTCTTCTTGTTCTTGTTGTTGTTTCTCTTCTCATGATTAATTTTTTTTTATGCTCCACAGCACATCTGTTCCTCTGCCCAGCCCCACATTCTGTCCAACATGAGTTTGCTCAGCTTCCCAAAAATCCAGCACTGGATCTTCAGCATTTGATCAGCCAGAGATTCTTTATTCCTTCATTTTCTAATTTCTTTTTTTTTTTTTTTTCTGTAAAAACATGCCAATCATCCGCTTGTGGAGTTCAGCACTCCTCTCAGTTTGCTGTAATATTTTTACTCTGAGTCTCTCTTGCCTGATTTAATGGACAGTGTTAAAAATGCTGACTGCTTCACAGCCATTTATTGTTTGAAATAAATCCACATTTTTTTTAAAATTTATTTTTTACTGGCTCACCACATTGCTGGAGGACACAGAACGAAACCTCAGTTACACTCTCAAATTTCAAGAAAATATAAGTTTTGATAGGGAGTTCCACTCCTTCCTTCTGCCTCTAAAATTACATTATTAGGTCAATTTACTTTTGTTATTGCATTCTCTTTCCTGATAATTTTAATCCAAGGCATCTGGCCCAAATCTGTTACATTCAGTGCTGGGTTCTGGTTCAGAAAGAACTGATCACAGACATGCTGACTCACGTGGAAACCACTTGAAAGCTCAGATTTTATTAGGCTTTAAGACTCCTGCCTTGCATTTTTAAAAAGCATTGTGCTAAGATTATAAAATAGAGAACTCAAAAAAAAAAATATTCAAGAAATGAGAAACTTTTAATTTTTGAGGTAGAAAAGGAAAGAAAGGCATAAAGTGAGAAGGAATTTTGGGAGGAAAAGAAGCATGATAGTAAATGTTTTAAGAGAATTACTACAGCATGGGGTCATGAACTGAGAAGGAAATGGAAAGGCACTGGGGGAATCAGCCATGTATTCTGATTATTAGGAGCACATGGGAACACTTTTTAGCTGCAGATCATTCCCAATGTAGATTAACTGGGGTTTTTGGGGGCACAATGGGGAAAGGTGTGAGATTATTCCATGTTGTGTCGTTAGGTGGTATTAAAAATAAATTTAAGATTTAAAAAAAAAAAAAAAGATAAAAAGAAAAAAGAAAAAAAAAAGAAAAAAAAAAGAAAAAAGAAAATAAAGGTAAATTGATTAACTTAAAGCTTGGAGAAGTAAAAATATTGCCCATGGTGGCAGCACACAGTGGGAGCACCAAAGCTGCACCATTTTGGTTTGGTGTGTTGCAAACCTGTACTGGAAATAGAAAATGTCCTAATGATGTTCTCTGTTTATTTTATTATTTGTTTGTTATTTATTTATTTGTTTGTTTGGGGTTTTTTGTGTTGTTGTGAGTTTTTTGGGGGGTGTGGTTTTTGTATTGGTTTGGTTTTGGCTTTTTGGTTGGTTGGTTTTTGGTTTTGGTTTTGTTTTTTTTGTTTTTTTTTTTAATTTTTAACTGTTCTGTTTAGGTTGACCTGCTCATCCCTACAAAGATCACTGGGATAATCACCCAAGGAGCTAAAGATTTTGGCCATGTCCAGTTCGTGGGGTCCTACAAGCTTGCTTACAGCAATGATGGGGAGCACTGGAAAATATACCAGGATGAAAAGCAGAAGAAGGACAAGGTAAAGCAAAGAGAAAAATCAGTATTTTGGTTGTGGTGACACCACTGATGAGATTCTGCAGGTAATTTCGTTGGGTTCAATGTTCATGGGATCCCAGAGGTTGGAGTCAGGGTGAATAAAAGGATCACATAACACAATGACATTCACAGTGCAGTGATATCACACCCACCAGTGCCATGCACCTGATTTAATGCTGCTAAATACAGGCCATAAAACTTTACAGTTCTCCATTAATCAGAGCCATTTCTTCATTTAACCCTAGAGCAGAAGGTGTATAAATAGCAATGTATTTTTATATTTTAAAAAATAAAGTGTTTCAGTGCATTTTTTGGTAAGTCTGGACTATTTTCAGTGATTTCCTGTGAAGCACATCCTTGTTACCCAGACATTTTGGACAGATTTTTTTTTTTTCTGGAAATCAATGTCTAGGGTTTCAAATATCCCCTCAAAATATTATTTTTATTATGCTATAAAATGAATAAGAAACATAAAAGAAGTTTCACAACTTCCTCTGCAAATGTTTAATGAGAGGCATAGGGAAAGTATAGGTTTGCTGATTGATTTACCTGTAAGCATTTAACTTTTCTCTCCTTGTTAATTATACCTTTCCTTTAAACTGTGTAGCACTTTTGTATTGCAAATACCTGAATTTCATAATAACATCTGTTAAGAAAAATATTACAGCATATGTGTCACTTGGGGAAATGTTAACCAAGATGACAAAATGTGAATTATTTATTAAATGTCTTAGTGAAGTTATGTCTGATTGAAACAAAAGATAAATTTATTGAAATACCAGATGGCTGATGCATCTGATAACATCTCAAATCTGGGTATTCAGGGTGATAAATGTTCAGACTTCCACTTGTATTTCTTAGTATGAATAAAAATTACTCGGGAAATAAAACGACATATTCTTCACACAAGTCAATTAAATTAATTTTCTTTCAAACAGTGAGAAAACTTTTGATATGCATTGAAATGTGCTGTGTGAGTACAGGGAGCCCTAGTGATGAGGGGTTAGACATCTGCATCTCCCACATGGCACAGATTTTAACTGATTGATTAAGTGCCATTGATTAGGGGAATGTGCCCTAAATTAGTGGATTACTGCATGTCTGTGTCTGCATTGTCAGGCCCTGCTATCCACTGTGGATTCCCACTCCTGCAACCCAAATGTCACCTTGCTGTGGCTTTAACTCAAACTGAGATTTTTTTGGGGGGGGGTTGGGATTTTTTTTGTGGGTTTTTTGCTTGTTTTTTGTGTTTGTGGTTTTTTTTTTGTTTTGTTTGTTTGTTTTGTTTTGTTTTGTTTTGTTTTTTGTTTTCCCCTAAAGGATTTTAGATAGGAAAAACTCAATCAGTTGGTTTAGCCACCTGGCTGAGAAGGTTCAGACACCAATATTGTGTTTGTGTCTGGTGTAACTGGTTGCCAGATAAAAATTGGAAACAAACAGCTCACCTTTCGCTGGCATACCAAAAATGCATACAATTTAAAGTGACAGATACTTTGCACACATCCCATTTTAAATCCCTGGCATTAAAAGAAGAGAGGGAAAAGTTCTGCTGTGAAAGAAATGTCTTCTCTAAGCCAGGCTTGTGCTGTGAATGCTTGCATTAATTTTACTGTAAACCAGAACATGGGTTGGAGTCCTTGGTGATAACACAGTCACAGCAAATCTAAAAGAAGATGCACTTTGACTTGAAGTACTGTGCCAGTCTGCATTTGTTTGTACCATTGGCCAAAGCAATTAAATTGTTTTTGCCTTCTTCATCAGATGGGCTGTTAATTGCTACACACATATTCCATTAGGAACAATAGAAAACTCTTAATCGCTGTCTCATTTAAACACATCCCTCCCTGTATTAATTAGCATCCCTGAGAATAAAATAGATGCATATTATTATGATTCTTTAATAAGTCAAGCTCAATTAAAAGCACAACAAGATCAAATGCACTTCAGTGGAAATTAGGAGTTAGGATTTCTGAATCTAAATTTGTACAAAACAAACAAACAAACAAGTTCACTTGATTTGAGTCTAGACCTCAGCCTTTGATGCACAAACATCAAACCAAAATACCTGGTTTTGGGAGTGTTTTTCATCTATACCACAAGCATCCAGAAAAGTTAAAGGTTTGATGGCAGAGTCTGACCGTCCAGAAGTCACTGAACTTGGCAAAACTTTTTAGGATGTAGGACTGGAAAGGGTCTCAAGACAGACTTAGGTGTGCACATTTTGACTTCCAAAGACACTGTGGCCCTCCCCTCCCATCCCTCAGCATAAAATGGGCTTCAGGAACCCCCAAGCCCTTTCCTGTCACCTTGGAGTAGGTGCAGACAGTTAAATTTCAGAGCTAAGGCTTAATTCATTCACCTGTCCTTCACCTCAGACAAGGCTGAATCCTTTATCAGATTATTGTTTAGGATGTTCCAAGAGGCAGATCGTGATGGAAATTCTATGAACAGTCAGCTCCAGTGTTTAAACATCCTCTGAAGTGGAAAGGTGGCTTATCCCCCTTGCTGCCATGCTCCCACCCTCTCCTCAGAGGACACGAAAAACCGATTTTATCTTCATTTTTTTAAAAATTTTTGTTTCGGTTGGAGTACTTCAACCTACTTCTTCTCAGTTTCCATCACCCATTTCATGGCTGAGAATACACAAATTTCTTCAGCCCGAGGGATGGAGTGTCACCCAGCAAACCCTTTTTGACACCAAGCCCATCCTCACCCCTCCAGCTGGGTGGATTCAGTGCTCCCATGGGATTTGCCCACTGGATGGAAACCCTGCCCTGTGTGCCCTGGGACAGAAATGTCAATAAAAATGGATTCTCTCACAAGGAGAAAAGGCAATGCTGTACCTCATCCATGAGGAGCAGGAGAGGGACAGCACCCCTGGTCCTGTCTGACATCACCACCTTTGCACAGGATCCTCTGCGAGTCCTTTATCTTAAGGCAACACACAAGATTTGCTCCCAAATGCAAGAAAACTGTGAAAGAAACCGAGTTTCCATAGCAAAGTGCAGATTCTGTGAAATTTTACATCTGTTTTCAGGAGGTACAGAAGGGAGGTAGAAGGTAGATACCAACAACTATCAACAGCAGCCAGCAGAAATTATTCCTATTTTGCCCCCATTAGTTCTATTTATTAACTGAACACCTTGATTTATTCCATGAAGGATAGAACACATAGATTTCTTATTTCTCCTGCAGGTGATTTAGTCACCCTCTACTCGTCCTGTCATCCTTGTTTAACCACTAAAAAGTTTAGGGGAAAGGTGGCTCCAAAGCATTTCAGGGAAAAGAAGGCAGGATGAAAGAGAAAAAAAATAACCTTTAAAGTCACAGACACAGCAATTCTGGAGATATTGGTAGGCTGGTAATAATGATTCGTGGGTGAATATTGAGACTTTATAATGAAATTGTGACTTTATAATTTAGGCAGTAATTTAATCCCACCTGGTGCTTAGCACCTCACTGCTGATGTGTTTACAGGATGAGTCCTAACATATCAGCAGATCTCGCTGAATTCCTGGATTCTCTTATCCCTCCTCATCATTTTTTGAACTTCATTTACAAAGGAGAAAATGACTGGCCTCTTGTACGAAGTTGTATACAATACATTGTATTTTATTTATATATTTGTATAAATACATAACATATCATCACTTGCACACTGAGTCAAACCTGTAAATTGGGTCAATCCTTAGCAAAACAGTGGTTTAGAGGAGAAGGAAATGAGGTGTTCAGTTTTTTGCACTATTTCACATGGAAAAGCTGTTCCAAGAACAGTTTCTGCTGCAGCTCCTGCCTGGCTTCTGCTATTTTAATGGCCAGTCATTTCATGTCACATCTGTGCTGAATTCCTGTGAGTGCAGACAAAAAGTTACTGGTAGGAAAAAAAAAAGGAGAAAGAAAAAAAAAAACCTGAGCTTTTCTCATTCATTTTAAAGAGTTTGAATGAGTTGCCTGGAAAAAATACTAAAGCTTTGCCTGTTGCTGTCAAGAAGAAAAATAAATTACACAGCAGGCTGTCACGTAGGAAGAAAACATATTTTAGAAACAGGACCAGAGCTAATAGCTATCTTGTTCTTCTCAACTAGAGGTCAGTAGCTCACTGTGCCTCCAGAGCTGAGGACGTCCAAACCAAATCTGACCTTTTTTTTTTTTTTTCTTTTTTTTTTTTTTTTAAATCACATTCCACATGTGATTTATAAATTGCACAGCCTGCTGTAGGTAACTCAAGGCCAGCTGCAGTGTCAAATGGCATTTCAGAGGCTGGGTTTTTGTTTTTTTTTTTTTTGCAGGAAGATGAGAACATTTGAAAGTGGCCTAAAGGAGTCTGGCAGTCTGCAGCAGTGCCAGTCATCATCAGCAGTGCAATTAACTGCAGGTAGACAATAGCCAGTATGCAAATGGCCACTGGGCTTGTGCACAAAATGATGAACTAGATGTAATTTATACATTTCTGAATGTACACTCCATTGCCAGGCTGAGAGGAGACAGAACCTGCAAGTTAGATCTTGTCAGGTTAAAAAGCTCTCTGCTAGATTTGCTAATGCTTTTTTCTGATGATGTTTAATTGTTATAATACTCGGTTTACACTGATAGATTCAGTTCCTATATATAATCTACAAACTTGGCACAGGCAATGATTTTTTTTTAATATTACTTAAATTATTACTATTTGATAGTATTATCTGCAATAATAGTTGTAATTTCTAATCTAAGTGACTTTTTTTATCTGAACTACTTTAAATTATGATTGACTTCCACTACTTTGAGCTGAATTATCATGATTTGTGTCAGGTGAAGATCTAGCTATGCTCATTGAAAGGAGCACACATCTCTCTCCCTCACACCACACCAGAAGACAAAACGGGCAAAACACAAAAATTCCTGAATTTCTGTAAGCATTTCTGGAGGCAGGTTGGTCTTCAAAATGTTTTTCTTTATGGCTTTGAACCTGCTATAAACCATGTAGAGTGGACTAAATGCCCATTTTTGTAGCATGAACATATAGATCAGATGGGAAAGGCAGCACAAGAATGTGAGAGTATGTTTCATAAGTTTAAAAGTTTTATCTCCCTCTGTCTGTCCTGAACATGAAGAAATAATAAAAGCTGTGTAAAGATATTCATGGATATATGTATGCACTTTATGTATAGTAACTGAGGGAAAGAATGACTTTTTCTCCTCTTATTTACTCCAAAAATCCATGTGCCCACAAACACATCCATCTTTCTTTTTCTGAATATTGAGTTCTGCACTGGAGCAAACTCCAAAGAGGAGCCATGACTGGACATTCTTTATAAAATATTCGTCCTCTAATATGAGCAGGATTAACTGCTCCAAGAAATAACTTGTTTAAAATATTCTGCTTGGTGTGAAGGAGGTTGTTAAGGTACAGCAGACAACATTCCTTTCCCCAAGCTGCTAATCCTCAGGTATTTCTCCTAAATTATTCTGTTTTGGAACAGTTTTCTTTTAAAAATTCTAATCAACTTACATTGTCATTATCGGGATTTTCTGCTAATGCCATAAAACAC
This sequence comes from Sturnus vulgaris, assembly GCF_052056855.1. Lineage (NCBI taxonomy): Eukaryota > Metazoa > Chordata > Aves > Passeriformes > Sturnidae > Sturnus > Sturnus vulgaris. Next base: position 2,002,920 of record NC_142283.1, on the reverse strand, counting down.
TTTTTTTATGTTGAAAAATATCACTGAATGTTTGAAATCAAGACATTCAAATTACTTGCTGGACACAAGTATAAACAAGACTTGTTTGGATTTCAGACTTTTCAGCAGGGAATATCAGTGCCTGTTTTTCTGGCTTTCACTCTTTTTTTTCCCCCATAAAATAATAAAGAATACAGTTATCATTTTTAAAACAGAGAAGCATGCATTTTCTGGATTTTTTTTTTTTTAAACAGCAGCTGCAAGAGACTGAGCTGCAGAGGAGCTACACATGGGTGTGGATGGTCTGTGTGTGCAAAAACTGCTGGAGCTGCTGAGTAAATATTCCTGCTATATTTTTCAGGCTGGCATAAATAGATACAGACACTGTAAAAGTCTGAAACGTTCTACAGCAGGGCCGTCAAAAAGCAGGAGTTTTTTGATCCACTTGTACCAAAGAAAAGTCACCTTGTAACGTGGCAGCCACTGGTTTTGGGGAGGGTGAAGCTCTGCCCAAAAGGAAGGAGCAGCCTGTAGCAGACGATCAGAAAGTTGGAATGATGCCTTGGCATTTCAGTTTTTATATTTTCCATCCATTTGTAACCCTGCAGTTGTTTGGGGTGTGACTCTAAACTCCACAGCCAGTGTGAGCTGCTGCTCTCCCATTTTGGGCACACACAACAATTCCTCTCCAGGCTGGCAATCAAGGACCCCTCACTGCCCCAGGCCTGAGAGATGGAAACAAAAGGGATTGGGGCAGCAAACTGGGGGTAAATGACTTCATGACCTGGAGCTGGAATTGGGAGATTAACCCCAGTATGGAAATGGACCAGACTTATCCAAGTGTGAAAACTGTGACCCATGGTCCAGTTTGTCTGCCTGAAATGTACCTGAATCAATCAATACAACTGCATTTTATTCTCTTAATGTTGTCTGGCCTCTGTTTTTAGGTAGTCACAAAAAGGAATCAGGAAAAGTAAGGTTGTTATTCTTCCCTAGTGCCCTTTTCCAGCTCTGATTTTTTTTTTTCCCCCTGTCCCTGTCATTAATAGCCCCATCTGTTTCTCCCCCTCTCGATTTATCTGATCTTTAGCAGTGGTTAAAGGCTGTGGAAGCTGTGCCACGGTTTAATTACGTGTTGAAAGGGGAGCTGTGACCTTTAGATGGCTTTGTGACCCTGCTCTCATTGCCTGTCCCCTCCTGGCCCTGCCGAGGGGACACTGCAATATTGCCTGCTATCGATTTTCCCCACGCCACTTATGGTTTTATAGACATCTACAGCATCTCCTCTCAGGCTGGAGAGACTTATCTGTTTAATAACTCCCCCCAAAAAAAGAAAAAAAAAAAAAAAAAAAAAAAGACAACCAGAAAAACCCAAAAAACACTTATTTTTGCTGCTTCTTTCTCTGTGTTTTCTGTTTTGGGATGAGGCAGGAGCAGACCTGAAAATGAAACTGTGCACTGACACACTGATAATTTACATTCTGGTCTTTATTTCTTGAGCACAAATCACCCTGGGGTTATTTTGTAGTTGAGAATTTATTCTTTTTTTTTGTTTGTTTTTTACATAGAGCATTATGTTGTAATTCCAATATAAGCCCCTGAAATATATATTTTAAAAAAAAATCACAGCAATCTTCAGAGCTATCCTGAAATAAACTGCTCAGAAACAAATCTGAGGAATGGTCACTGAGAGGCATCAGGTTCTCAAGGGTTTTAATTGCTTTGGTGGCTTATTTAGCATTGACTGCTTGGGCATAAAGCAACAGGTAGGTAAAGAAAAATTCTTTTTAGCTAGAGAATTAGCTTTTTTTTCCCCCTACTGATCATGTTTTGTCCTTTGTACTCCCTGATTCTTCCAAATTCTTTGACTCAGTTAATGAATTGAGGCTAAAGGAAAATGAAGAGTAGGAAAGGATATAGTTTTTCCCATAAGAAACTTGCAATGGGGCCACAGAAAAGAACAGTAAATTTCTGTTAGAATGTTATATTTAATGCAGGTCACATTTGTGGATGCTGACAGTGCTTCCCTTACTTTCTGATAAATTCATTTCCCTAAAATCCTTCTTCTGATCTAGAACATTTAGTTAATTTCTTGAAACTAGATCTTGAATTTTGAGGGAAGGTGTATTTTGTATTTGCATAAAATAACCTCTGAGACTGATAAGTTAGACTTCAAATGATAATGAAACTATGCATGAGTTAAAAATAAAATTTAATTCTTGTTTTCCTGCTGTAAGTAAATGACATCATTTTCCCTCCTTCAGCTGTATTTGTTGCTGGTTTTGCATCACATGATTTTATTTATCTTGCATATCTGTATGCAGATATGAACACTGGGGCTGCAGAAAGTTTGCTTTGTCTAGGCTGGCCAAAAATATCGAGATATTTCACATCCATGTGAAAGAAATCAAATAAAATTACAGAAAAACAAACAAACAAATAAAAAGCAAGCCACTTTAAAACTTTAATAGCTGCATTTTGGGTTTTGGGAAGTGCCAGTGTAATTTCAATTATGACCTTAGTGCTTCTTTTTTGCTACAAATGAAACTGGACTTGAGGTCCAAACCTTGTTAGCCCAAGCTCCTGCTGATTTATGTATCAGTACTGTACGTGGGCAGCAAACAATTTTTCCTGTACTAAATAATTTGGGTTTGTTTTTCGTTTTTTTTTTTTTATTTATACTCATAAAACTGATGTTTCTATGGTCATTTTCTCTGCTGCTTTATCCATCCATCAGAACTCTCACATGTTTTCATGCTCCCCCCTCTCTGTGATGGCAGAGAAGAAGGGGAATTCATTAAAAGCCACTGTTTATTTTATTTTTCATCATGCATTTTGTTAGATGTCCTGAAAGGACAGCACTGGAGAGAACCTTCCAAAATCCAAAGAGATTCAGCATGGAGACCAAACAGCTTTGTGAACACGTCTCAAAGGAACCAGAGCCAGGGCTAAAATGTTAGATCAGCCACCTTGGACTTCAAACTCTGATATTTCCCAAAGAACTTCTAGGAAACCTGTAATTCTGCATTAATTCAGTCCTATAAGCACTTCTCCAGGAGGTCCATATTCTTCTCTGCATGATGCAAACGACAGTCATTCATTTCGAGTGGAAAAGCCATCAGGTTCAGTTTTTACAAATGAGAAGTGAATTGGCTGACATTTTAAGAGAATGAACATTTCCCATAAAAACTGAAAATAACCCAAGGGGGTAATCTGGTCATTTTGCCAAAAATTGGTGCTGTGGCCTTTGAATTTAAATAGTGGCTGGCAGGGGAAAAATCTGGCACTGATTTGTCACAGAATAGGAGTTTTATAACTCACTTTTGTGTGGGTTAACCAATACAGGTGGAAATAAGATCATAACATGCACTGTACTGTGCTAGGATGTTTTACTTTTATCACAGCCAGAAGCCCTTAATTCATCTGTAGACTTTTGTCTGACATGAGAAGATAATATCCTTGATAATCACCAATTTTACAAGGGTTTATAAAGTTGCATTCCAGCTACATTCATAAGTGACACGATAAAAATTCTTAACTTTAATTATTAATGTTATTTTCTCTGAAACAGTAACAGGATCTCCTGGGATTAATTTGAGAAGGTACAAATGCCAAGTAAAAAGACATTTAATTTTTTAAATGTTAATGATTTTTTGTATAACTTTCAGAGCCTGGCCCTGGCAGAACAGTGAGTGAGGCTTTGAGTAGAAGGCTCTACCTGCACCAGGGCTGAGTGTGAAGGAATCACAAGGTCTTAGCAGAGGCAGGAATAACAGATTTGGGTTGGAAGGGACCTTAAAGCCCATACAGTGCCATGGGCAGGGACATCTCCCACTGTCCCCAGTGTCCAGCCTGGCCTTGGGCACTGCCAGGGATCCAGGGGCAGCCACAGCTGCTCTGGGCACCTGTAGGAGCTGCAGGTGGTCAGGACTGTCGGGACTGAAGGAGAGATCTCTAAAGCCAGGTGTTGGAACTTGTGATTTATTGCAAAGGGAGTGTGTAGAAGGCCCTGCTTGGAGCTGGGCAAGAGTAAAAAGAAGGCTGAGAGAGTAAGAGGTAAGAAAGGAAAGGACAAGAGGGCGAGGTTCCCATTACAATACAATAATCTTCTTCTGTGTTGAATATTCTAATTATCACTAGCCAATCTAATACAAAATACAAATCCTATAGCATTTACATACAGCCTATAAGAATCACTACATTACCGTACTGTGTTGCACTTCACACCCTAAAAACTACTCTTTGGACCCCTTCTGCCAAGCTAGTAGGATCTTTTCTGAGCCTTGGACCTGTCTACAAGCAGAGGGGATTTTTCAATCAAGGGGTGATTACTTTCAGTTGACCATACTATTGTTTTCTAGTTGTTCAGTAACTAAGGTTTGGTATCTCAAAGATGGCTTTCATTTCAATCTTGCTTATAGTTTCCATATTCTCGAAATATTTTGTCAGGCAATCATTTATAAAGTTTTCCTATTTCATCTTTCCCTGTGCCAGGGCCTGCCCACCCTCATAGTGAAGGATTCCTTCCTAAAGCCTAACCCAAACCTTCTCGTGGCCACTCTGAGCCCTAAGTTTCAACAGCGTTACAAGTTGCGACAAAAAGGCGCGATAAAAAATTCTCCGCGGGTTCGCCCGTCGGAGTTTCACCGCAGGCCATAAAAACCCTCCCTGCTGCTTCCCCGCCAGCATTCCAGGGTGGAACCCTCCACTAAAACCCTCCCATCTGCTTCCCCACAGGTGTTCCAGGGGAACTTCGACAACGACACGCACCGCAAGAACGTCATCGAGCCGCCCATCTACGCGCGGCACGTGCGCATCCTGCCCTGGTCGTGGTACGGCCGCATCACCCTGCGCTCCGAGCTGCTGGGCTGTGCAGCCGAGGACTGAGCCTGCCCTGCTCCTGCTGTAGAACCAGCCTGTAGGATGCTGAGTGGGGCTTTTCTTTCCCATGAACCAGTGCTCGCTCATCTTTATGGTAGGCCGCTAGCTGTCTTTCGCCAGGAGGTCTAAGCCTGCCCTTTTAAAACGATCCGAGTCGGTTTTGTTTTGGTTTTGGTTTTTTTCTTTTTTTTTTTTTTTTTTTTTTTGCCCTTGAGATCTTGTTGGTGTTGTCCCTTCTGCTGTGGAATTATCCTCCTAGCTCTCCTCTGAGTTGTTCACCACCGGTTGAAACATGTTGAGGGAAAAGAGAAAAAAAAAAAATAAGAAAAAAACCCACGAAACAGCAGCATCCTTTTTACAAGGGAAGAGAAATAGTGTGACGAAGCTCATTTGCAGCTTCAGGAACATTGGGCTGACGAGTTCTCCATAAATCATACTGTCATCTTACTTGCAAAAAGTGATACTGCAGCTTTTAGCAATAAGTTTACTTGGGGATGACTGCATTATAGTAATTGTGCCTATCAAACACTGTCAGTTCTTCTGACATATATTTTGGGAAATTCTCCATGGTACTGTGAAGCACGGTACCTGTGATGTTATGAGCTACCTTTCACCACTTTCATCCAGACAGCAGAGTCCAAGCACCTGGAGGGTTTTCCTAACTGCCCCATTTTCCTTCTCTATTTTGCATGCTGTAGACACGGCCTCTGTCTTTTCTGTTTAGTATCACACTGCTCGTGTTGTTTTCCTTGGAAGTTGTCACCTGTTTGCATATGTAACCAAATCAGTGTATTATGAAGTTAATGAATCTGCCAAAGTTTGTGCATTTGCAAAGTTTCTGTGCTTTTTCACGGAGACTAAGGCGAGGCACCAGGGTACCTGTGGTGTCTCACCTTGGGTGCCCACACCATTCCAGGATTATTTGTCCAGGGGTGAGCACACAGCCTAGACTGTGATCTGCCCACCCCATCACTGCTTTCACAAACGCTCTGAATTCCTGCGAGGAGGAAAATGTGGGGTGAAGGAACCAGGTGCTAAAAGACACACAGGAGGAACAACTCCCTTGCTGCCAGGAAACCCTCTCTCTCTTTAGGCTCTTCCTAAAGTCACACCTTTCCTCCCCAAGAGGTAAGAGGTGACTTGGGAGGGCACCAAGGCCTGGCCTTTGTCAACCTCTGCTCCTAAAAAATCTTTTCAGGCACACAGCAGTGAGCCACAGGAGGCTGTTTCCTGTCATGCCCCATCTACAGGAATGCTTCACACACAGCACGATAGCACCCCCAGTTTAAAAAGTAGTTTTTAGGAGGAAAAGTGGAGTAGTGAGGGGGACATTCTCCCCCGTGCCTCAGTTTCCCCTGCTGATTGAGACACCAGTTCCAACCTTTGAAGAGCAATCCAAGTTCCCTTGGAGTAAAGTGCTCTGTGACCACGTTAGAGCAGCACCTCAGCCTAAAAAAAGATCCGGGGACAGGGAGTGAGGGGACATTTTATGTTTATAACCTGAAACAAACAGCACTTGGGATTACTGCCAACTTTTTCATTTCATAACATGCTGACGTGGAGAGAAAGAGAGAATGAGAGAGAGAGAGAGAGAGAGAGAGAGAGAGAGATGCAGCTGCATGTTTTAGCAAATGTCACTGAACTTATACTTTCTGTCACTGCTCCATTCTCACCAAAACTCTGAAATATGAACTTGGGCACTGCTTCCCAGGCCAGCAGCTAGCTGGCCCACAATCTGCAAAGGGCAAAGTTTACCTTGGAAACAAAATGGTTTGGATTTCGAAAAAACCTGCATTCAATCACACATTCTCCACCACAGACTAAATATATATTATCCATTGAACTGTGAAAGACTCTAGAATAGCAGCCAGGAATTTTACATACAAGAATTGGGGATATAATGGTGGCGGTTTTCTGATAGTGTCACTTAAACTGTCACATTTTAGCAAACAGAACACCCTGCCTCTACAAAATGACTTAATCCTTAAACTGTATTTATACAAGTATTTATTTTATAAGGCTTAGACATTTAAAGACTTCTAAAGAAGAGTCCTGTAAAGGTAAAAGTATGTGTAAGAAATGTTGAGGTCCTGTGCAACACTGCTAAGTTTGTTCTTTATTTTTTACTTTGTGCTGCATAACAAAAGCCACTAGACTGTTACTGTCTTGTCTGTAACTGTGTTAACAGCATTCCTTAATGATGTATATATGGAGTGGTCTTCAAGCAGAAGGAGCTATTTTAAAGAGAAAGTCAATCACTTTGGTGGTACCTCTAATGAGAAAAAAAAATCTTAATGATGGAGGACAAGTCTATCCCCATATTATCTACTGCCTATATTTGGCAATTTAGGCTTTAGGTTAAAAAAAAAAATATTAAAAAACTAGTAACATTTATCTCTTTAGGGTGAACACACACAATGTTTTAAGAGGTTTAAATACATTTTCCTATTGTGGGAGAGCAATTGACCCTGAAGTTAATTACAGATATGAAAAATAGGATGTAGATATTTCACTAACTGACTGTATCCAAGAAAAACCAGAAGGCCGTTTCAGAAAATTTGACATCCTAGTTTAAAATCTTGTGTTAATGTTCTTTTGAAATATTTGGTTTGTGTTCTTAATGGTGGGGGGGAGGCATGTTATTCATCTTTTGCAACTTCAGTTTTGCTTCCTTGGTTTAGTAAATTAATTGTAATCCCTCCATCTGCATATAGAGTTTCAGTGTAATGTAAAGCAGTAATTTTAATTTGGTATTAGTTTTGTTTCGAGCATTTTCACCCTCTTGTCCTGTGTGAGCTGCCAGCAGTCTTCACAGCCTGCTGGGATACCTTGTGATAATACACCATGACAACTAATTTAAAAAAAACCATAAATCTGATGCCCTTACCACTTCAACCAGCATGCTAGGAGTTTTTCCAGTGACATTTATTCCTCAGCAACCAGGAGGTCTTCTTGGAATGGCATTTCCAGCACCAAATTCTGCTCCCAGTGTCAGCAGCATCAGTCTGAAATAGCTCTTGGTTTAAGTGGAATCCTTCCGATTTAACAAAACAAGTGGGAATCAGATTAGGGGATAGAATTAAACTTTTTCCCCTTTGATTGCATTTTGTTGTTTAGGTGCATAGCATTTCCATAAGGGCCAAGTTATAAATTACCACAACTATTCTCTCCCAGTGAAAGCAACCAGCCCCAGGAAACAGAAGTGCAGGACAGGAGATGTCCCTTTAAGAGGGGACGGAGAAAAGCTGGGAAATGATCCTCGACTTCTGTATTAATTGTTAGCAATGACATTGAACAAGGCCAAAAGTGTTCTCCTAATTAAATTTCACCCTGAACCAGTTAAGCATTCGTAGGCAGGCTTCACCTTTATGTTGCTGGGTAATGTGCTACGTTTATAGCCTGGGAAATAAAGCACTGGCACGAGGCTCCTTTTTATCGGCATTAAGGGCCCGGCGCCTCCACTGGCTCTGGATCTGAGGTTGACTTTCTCTTTTGGAATGGCTGCATACAAATTAAGTGTCAGTTTTGAAGACTAAGGATACTAAATGAGTGTATCTTTGCTATACAACCAATGTGAACTATAATATTCAGTGCTGGCTTCTGATGTGTCAGTAAGTACAGAAGTATCTCGGACACAAACGACCTTTGCAACCTTTCAAGCTGTGTGATATTCAAATGGTTTTGTATATACCTAAATCATGTAGAGCGATGTAAAACCAGTACGACCTTGTCTAGTCTTCAAACTTAACAATAAAACTTTTGAAAAATGAGGTGGTTTTCTCGAAGCTGTTGTGTTGCAACACCTTGAAGGAGACACAACCGGTCTCGCTGGCGGAAAATGTGGAGCAGAGGTAGGATGTGGTGTTTTCCTGGATTCATCCACGGGGTCTTTGTGGTAGGTAAGTTTGTAAGTTTGCAAAATCAGCAGTTGTTGTGCTCCCCTCAATGTGATCCCTTTGTTCTTACAGATTTAAAAAACCCAAAAACTTTGTAGGTTTGAACGAGTCTAAAAATATTTTTTCCCCTATCCCGCTGCTCCCTGAATGAGCACCAGAAATGTAAAATGACAGTTTCATTCCCTGCAAGTCAAATTTCCTGGGGTGTTTATCAGTCCTTATCCTCTCTCCTCCACTCCTGCATAGGCAAATTAATTTTTGAGAAGATAAGGAGTGGCTGCAGCCCAGACCTGCTATGAGATGCTGCAGCAGAGCTGGTGTTTGCTCACACCCTTGTGCCTTTTCCCTTTTAATTTGCTGTGCAGCCTGCTCCCCAAAAATGTCTTGTATTAGTTAACTCTATAATTTCAATTCCTGAAGAAGCTTAGAGATTAAAGCCATTTGCTCCCAAACATTTTAAACAATTAAATTACATTTAAATGTTCTGTTTACTGAAGAGAGATGAAGGTTCAGTGGTCTCTGGTTTTATTATGGTTTCAGCTTGTGACTTTTCTCCAAAAATCATCTTTTAGAGACAAAAACCATCTACAAGCACTCACTGGTGACAATCTCTGCCCAACACTCAATATTCACTACAGCATGTTGTCATTCAGCAGAAAAGTCATAAAATTGCAGTTTCCCCTTACTGCATCTCTACCAGTCACAAAAAATGAGAATACAATGCTGCACACAAGAAGAGGAGTACTTTTGGAGACTGATGGCTGAATATTAGCACCTCAGTTATAAATTTCTGCACCTTGAAGCTTTCTGAATTTTGGTTATAAAGTGCAAGTGTTTCACGAAACAATGGGGACTTTTCCTGAAGAACTGGAATGTGTATTTTCCTCACATTCTTCATAACATATAGCCCCAGGAATTCTAGTGAAGAACAACAAGAGAAAATAATGAGTAAATCTCTTCAGAATAGCAACTATTTATCAATGTCCTTCCTCCCATATCTGTTGCTAATGAGCTCAAGGCATTAATGTGAGTGTCCACACTCTACACCATCATGAAATAAGTGGTCTCTGATACTTCTGTGGTAAACACAATGACAGTTATACCTTAGATGTAATAGCAGGAGGTCAATGTGTTCACTTAGTGATTACTCAGTGACCTGTGATCCCTTCTTAGTCTAAGAAATCAAATTGGGCAAATTATGAGATAATTTTTAAACAGGACTTAATAAAGATAATTTTACTGATCCCAAAGTCTTTTCTTTTTTTAATATAATTTGCATAATTTTCTTAACAGAGAGATACACTTTAGAATGCAGAAGACTGCTTGAGATTAAGAATCTAAAATATAAAAGGCAAAATTGCACTAAACTTTGTTGTGCAGATTTATTATTGCAATTATTGCAAATTAACATTCAGTGATGCATATATCATTGTAAATATGTACTTTTAAATTTCTCTGAGTGGGAGAACATAGAAACACGTGTTGTTCTCACACTTTAGCTTGCTAGGAGAGCAGCAAAATGTATTTTACCAGTGTATGTGAGTAAGAATAATTGGGTTTTTTTGTAGTTTATATAAAACTGGAATTAGGCTGCATGTGTGTGGGAGTGTACAGGAAGCATGAACCACCTGGTGAAACACAGGTGGGGCACAGGAGGTGGGGAGGATGGCCAGAGCACAGCCTCTTTGTCACAACAATATTTCTTTCTCTGGTTTGCCAGCTGGTGGGCTGTGGTTATCTGAGGTCACACATCAGATGAGGGGTCAGCAGGCACACTCCTCACTAGAGGGAGGAAATCAACCCTCAAAATACACTAGGAAAGATCACTCATCATTTGCATCAGACTGGAAAATCAGAAGCAGACTAAATTAATGTGTTTGTTTTCCGGGATGCTGTGAGAGGTCGGTAGGAGCTGTGGAGAAATGTGTTGTGCTGCCTTGGCCACAATAAATGCAATCAAGTACAGCAGACTGCATGAAAAATGCATGTGATGCATTGAGGCAAGATCAAAGGGCCCCTAAAAAGTGCTACATGCTATTTTCTGATGGAAGTGTCAGACAGTGGGTGCTATGGGCTGACACACTGCAGGCTTGCTGGGGTGCATTTACCTTTCTGAAGTTTCTGGGGGAGGGGAGCCTCAGTCACAGGCTCTTTAGGAGGACAGGCAGGGGACACAAGGAGGGGGTGTCACCTCTAATCAAAGACCAGCTGGAGGTCATGGAGCTCTGCTGGGACGGGTGAGGAGATGACAAAGAGCTCGCAGGGAGGGCAGGGACAGGGGACATTGTAACAGGGACGTGCCACAGGGAAGGGACAGGTGGCAGGGTGGCAGGGATGTGCCACAGGCTGCAGGAAGAGTTGGTGAGCCCCTCTGTGGATGAACAGGAGGAGCCTTGTGTTCACAAGCCCTGGTCCACAAGAAGGACTTCAACCACCCCAAATGAGAATTGTGGGTTGGGTTGGTTTGGTTGGGGTTGGATTGGGTTGGTTTGGAATGAGTTGGGTTGGGTTGGGTTGGGTTGGGTTGGGTTGGGTTGGGTTGGGTTGGGTTGGGTTGGTTGGGTTGGGTTGGGATGGGTTGGGTTGGGTTGAGTTGAGTTGAGTTGGGTTGGGTTGGGTTGGGTTGGGTTGGGTTGGGTTGGGTTGGAATGGATTAGGTTGGAATGGGTTAGTTGAGTTGAGTTGGGTTGGGTTGAGTTGAGTTGGGTTGGGTTGGGTTGGGTTGAGTTGAGTTGGGTTGGGTTGGGTTGGGTTGGGTTGGGTTGGTTGGGTTGGGTTGAGTTGGAATGGATTAGGTTGGAATGGGTTAGTTGAGTTGAGTTGGGTTGGGTTGAGTTGAGTTGGGTTGGGTTGGGTTGGGTTGAGTTGAGTTGAGTTGGGTTGGGTTGGGTTGGTTGGGATGGATTGGGTTGTGAGAAAATTTAAAGATTATCTAATCCCACCTCTTGCCATGTCAGGGACACCTCCCACTGTCCCAGGCTGCACCAACCCCAGTGTCCAGCCTGGCCTTGGGCACTGCCAGGGATCCAGGGGCAGCCACAGCTGCTCTGGGCACCCTGTGCCAGCCCTGCCCACCCTCACAAGGAACAATTCCTTCCAGTAAATAACTAAACCCACCTACTTTTTCTTCCTGACTTCCCAAAACTTAACCTATCAAGAAGTGAAATGGTGGAATTCAAGATCCTTTGGGTAGTGAGGATGGTACACAAGTTCAATGGCCTGGATTTCAGGAGAGGAGAATTTGGCCTCTTCAGGGATCTGCTTGGTCAAGTATGATGGGTTTAATTCCAGGAGGGAGTCAGGGCCCCATAAATCTGATTAATATTCAATTATCACCTTCTTCAAACTCAGGAGCAAAACATCCCAACAAAGAGAAAATCAGACAAAGTTGCCAGGAGTCCTGTGGGGGTGAACAAGGAGCTCCTGGACAAATAGAAAACACAAAAAGGAAATTTCTAGAGCATGGAAGCAATCACAGCCAGCCTGGGTGGTGTAGAGAGAAGTTGTCCAGGAGCACGTTAGGAAAGATAAAGCCCTGATAGAGTTAAATCTTTCCAGGGACATCAAAGGCAACAAGAAGAGGTATGTTGGTGACAAAAGGAAAAGTAGGGAAAATGTGGGCCCACTCTGGAAGAAAATGGAAGAACCAGGAGAAGGAGAATGCTGAGGTACTCAACAACTTGCCTCAATTTCACCAAGTGCTCTGGTTACACTGCCCAAGCACTGCCCAGTGTAGGAGGAGATCAGACTGGAGACCATCCAAGGAACCTGAAGGTTCCTTCCCTGAAGGGAAGAGCAATTGCTGTTCTTCCCTGATTTTTTCCCTTGGAGGATGTGCCTCTACTGTTTTTGACTTGGATAAAATCCTTTATTACATGTGACTCGTGCTGCTATAACAAGTTCACAGCTTCTCTGAAGTGTGTGTTCACAGCTTCTTTCTAAGAGTGAAAAGGCACTAACAGGGAATTTTTGATTAAGCAATTAAAGCATGGGTTGTTTGTGTAAATATGGAGTGTACACATATTTATATATTTATGTACATATGTATCTGCATTTTCTACATGTTGTGTCATATATGTCATATTTCATCTGAGAACAGAGAGAGAAAAGTGGAAGTAGTATTACAAAGATGTTAATTAACCTCATCAACCTAATCTAGCTTCTCTGATGTATGCTGATACAATTTTCTTGCATTTAAGAACAATTGATGGGGAAGAAGAGAACAGTGCATCTGTGTAGGTTTTTTATTTATGCCCCAAATTTGCTGTCACTGAATGGTTTGGGTAGAAGGGGACATTTAAAGGCCAAACTGTCCAAATCCAACCCCCTGCCATGGGCAGGGACCCCCTGAACCAGCCCATGTCTCTCAGAGCCCCATCCCACCTGACCCTGAGTGTTCCCAGGCATGGAGCAGCCACCACCTCCTTGGGAAACCTCTTTCAGTGTTTCACCACCCTCACTGCAAAAAATTTCTTCCTTGCATCTAATCTAAATCGACCCTCTTTTAGTTTAAAACCTTTTCCCCTTTGTCCAGTCATAAATGGTCCTGCTAAATGTTTGTCCCCAGTCACTTTTTAAAATAAAAAAACCTTTTCCCCTTTGTCCAGTCACAAATGGTCCTGCTAAATGTTTGTCCCCAGTCACCTTTCCTTAGAAACTCGCATGGAAATGGTCAGCATTACTTGAAAGTCAGAAGTGCTTCTTTATTTTAAAGCCATTTTCCCCTTTACCGAGGGATTTGCAAGTATTTAATTTTCGTATTTTTTCAGGACCCATGGCTGACCAGTGACCAGAATGAGTGGGGAGGCTTTCTGGCTCACAGAGATGGGAGTCACAGTGGCTTCCAGAAGAATCTGACCCAATATTTATATAATGTACATATATAGCACATGCCACTCACCACCTGCACTGGCTGCTCCACCTCCCTGTTCCTTTCCAGCTCCTGAGCCCTGACAGAAAGTGTTGTTCAGCCGTGGCAGTGAGGCCAGCTATTCACAAGTGGCTTTTTTTTTTTCCTTCCCTCTCAGTAACGGTCACATTCCCCAAATATTTCTGGGAGTCCAGAGCCAGCCTTCCAAACCAGAGCAGCCCAAGGGCTGGGTGTGATGTGGTGAAGGAAAACTCGCCCCTGGTCCCTGAGCTGACTGAATGGCACGCACATTTTACATCTGCCAGCACGGAGTGGGCAGCAGGAATGGCTCAGCAAACATGTCCCAGTTAATCCCTCCGTGGCATAAAAGGCTGCACTTCAGCTGAAGCAGTTTGGGTATTTTTAAAATCGTTTAGCAGTCTTTTTCCCTCGCCTCTGCCACAAGCATTCCTCTGGCCTGCAAAGAAAAAAAAAAAAAAAAGCATTTGTGGTTGATTTTTTTCTCCAGTGGGTTACTTTCTATTCAGATTCATGTCTGTCATGCATTTAGGCTGCCTGAATGGATGAATATTCTCCTGAAGTCAGAAAATGGAGTGCTAAAACTCCACAGTGAGATGTGGGGTACTGGCTTAGCATCCCCATCATAGGGCTGCCTGATACCCCCTTGATGCTACCAGAGAATAGTCAGGTGAGCAAAAACCTCCATGTCAAGCAACCTCTCCACAGAACTAAGGGCCTTGTTTAGGTTAAGGAGAGTGAAACGTGTCCTTGATGTTCCCATGTGAGTGCTGGTGTGATTTCTGTGCTCCTTCCAGGCACCCACCCAACATCTCGAAGGAACACTCCCTGGTTCTCACCTGATATCTTCCAAAAATGATGCTGAAATCATCTTGCACTGTCTTGTGAAAATCTCCATTGGCACAATTTGTTGGTAAATTACTGAGGACCCTCTCAGTGCTGCCTTTTTTTCCTTTATTGTGACCCTCTGTATATAGGGATGATCCTTTTGGTTGTATTCTAATGCCACAGTGAATCAACTGAATGTATTGACAGTTTTGCAGCCCAGATCATCTCCTGAGCTGCAGCAAAGGAGTGTTTTGATTGAACAGGCAAAGGCTTATTAGCATTCCTGCACTGTCTCAAGACAGTCTGGACTGGCTCTCCCTGGTCAGTGTAACAGACTTCAAACCAGGGAACATCAGGCTGTGCTGGGGAGAGCTTACCACCTTCCCTTTTCCCTTTTATCATCTTCCACAGCGGCCTTTCCTCCAGCTCTGCAGTAAAAATATTGATTGTACCAGCCCAGATCCCAGAGGACCTCACACAGATCCTTGTGCTTGCACTTGAGCAGTGGGGAAGGAAAGCTGGGGCTCCAGGAGCCCTTCCCTGGCTGCCCAGCAGGAGCTCAGCTCCCACCAGAACAGAGATTTTTAGCAGCAGAAAATAATGCTGGTAAGAGTCACACTGAAAGTGACTCCAGCTGCCAGAATCTCTGAGCCTCTCCATGGTGTTGGCTTGGCATCCCTTCCGTGGTCCAGAGCACCCAGAAACCAAAGGAGGCAGGACTGGGCTGGGCCCTGCATGCAGCTCTTCCAACCTCTGTGAGCTGTGAGCACCACTGCCAAAAACAGCATGGGCAGAGTCAGCTGTCCCAGCCCTGTGCAGCACAGAATTTGGTTTTATTGCTTTTTATCCAATTTATTTGGACTGGATATTCAATGTGGAGGGACGGGAGGGGGAAAAGGGTAGCTCTTCATCTGAAGTTAATCTCCCAGCAGTCCTGTGTCTCTCCAGGTCTCCCAGTCTCTAAGAAGTGTGGTCTGGCTCTAAGCAGTAAAGTTACCCCTACCTAAATTACCTTAAATTAATTTTATAGCAGACCTGCGTGAAAGACTCATTCATATGACACAATTCTGGCTAAAGTTATTTCAAATGTCAATGCTGCCTTAATGCACGTGTTAACTATTTCACAGGGGCCTCTTCTTTATCTGTTTTCATCTTGAAGCAACCTGATTGCATGCAGGAGAATTAGTTACTTTGAGGACAGGAAAGATCATTCCCATGAATACTAAACCACAGCCTTTATGAAATTGGAGTTAAGGGGCAGTGGTGAGGGTAGGTGAGAGAAGGAAGGGAAAGCAGTGTCTGAATGTGCAAGCTGGAATTTGAGATGTATTTGCAGAAGCAGGAGGAGCAAAGCTGTAAGGAGCAGCTCCTCAGGGCAGCACAGCCCACACAGGTGTGTGCAGGTGTGGTGGGTTTTATCATGGAAAAGTGCTCAGGTTTGCCTGGCACTGCTGCACAGACTGCAAAATGCAGCAGCAGGCACAGCTGCATGACTGGCATCTCTGCCTGCCTCTTCACCGTGACCTTTTTTTTCTATTCCTATTACACTGAAGTCTCTTAACTAATTATGCAGGATCTCAGCCTGCTATGTGATCCTGTTAGCTCCAGGCATAATTGCAAATGAGACAAGAGATCTCAGCTGTGCTGCTCCTTGCAGTGGCACTCGTTCTTTGTCCGATGATAATTATTCCTTGCAGGTGACAATAAAACAAAGACCAAAGAGTTAATTCTCAGCACAATGAAAAATCAGTGCTTGCTAATACGTTCTGTGTTACTCTGCTTATTTACCTAGAAAACACTGTTTGGTTTTGCCATGTGAATACTTGAAAAACAGGCTCTAGATAAAAGGTGAGAGACACGAGACAGGAAGAAAAGCTTCAGATTTATTTGCAAGCCAGAGAGGATGTGCCACAAGCTGTTCTCAGGGAAGGCAGCAACTGAGGAACAAACTTTGCAGGTTTTTTTTTCCCTTGTGCCCGCATCTCTGATGGTGCCTCTTTTCCACTTCTGGCACATCCTTGTCGTGGCCACCACAAGATGTGGCCCAGGCCATGCAGGGAGGATGGGGCACCCTCACCACCCCCATCCCAACCCTCCTGGATGGCCGTGGCACAGGGCAGAGGGAAATCTGCCCCTTCTTCCCTGGGGCACCACCCAAAGGAAAGCCACAGTGGCACTGCAGAATGGGTCACTGAGGCTGTCATGGGCACCCAGACCACCAGACAAGGACCATTCCTCCACTGCACTGCACCTGCCTTGTCCTGGCACAATTACATGGGTGAAGAGAGCAATTCGTCATCTGAAGCCCATCTGATTCTGAAATACAGTCAAATGTGTGTTTTGCACATCTTTGGGCATCCCTTATTCTTCACCACCAAACTCGAAGACAACGATATTCAGCCTTTCTGTACCTGTACATTGTTTAGGTCAGGATTTTTAGCCAGATCTAGGAAACCCCTAGAGGCACACATTTTTTTTTTTTTTTCTTCTGCAGTGCCATCAGCTCTGTGTTCACTTCTGGGTACAGTGATTTGTTTCATTCCCCTTTGTTTTCCTGATTCCATCAGCTTGCATCTCAAAGTCAGTATGTACCACGGGATTTTAGTATATTGTGGTCCCTGAAAGGTGTTTGTTGATCTTAATCCAAATTAAATTGGAAGCAAGGAAGTGGAAATATTAGATATCACCTCAGAGCAGCTTTCCTATTCCTAAAGGGGTTATGGAGAGAGATTTTTTACAAGGACATGCAGGGACTGGACAAGGGGGAATTTGCTTTAAGAGGAAGGTGAGTAGATTTGGATTAGGCATTAGGAAGGAATTGTTCCCTGCAGCTGCCCCTGGATCCCTGGCAGTGCCCAAGGCCAGGTTGGACACTGGGGTTGGAGCAGCCTGGGACAGTGGGAGGTGTCCCTGCCATGGCAGGGGTGGGATGAAATAATCTCCAAGTTCCCTTCCAACCCAAACCATTCTGTGAGTCTATGACCATATTTTTCCTGAGAATATTTCCCGAAACGGATGCATCATGCAAATGTACTAATAAAAAATTAAATGTGCATCTAATTCAGGTCTTCCTTTTACTTTCAGTGATGCGGTTTTAAATTCATAAAGTGTAGCATTTCCTAGTCAAATATTATGCAGCCAGCCAACTCTATTAATGCAGAGGATTACAATTTTGTGGAATGCTATGTAATATTGGAGGATAAGGCTTGCTCAATCCCTCTTGCTGAAGCCATTCCTATTCCTCCATCCTTCTTCAGCCATATTTTGAGAGGGAGGGGAAATGAATGTGATAAATGCAGCAAACAATTACCATCAGGAGAGAGGTTATGCCTTATCCTCCCAGCCTGAAGGAAGACAATGAATGCTGAACACTTAAATCTTTTTGCAGCTCGAGCATCTCTCTAATTGAGGCAGTATTTTGTTCTTTATAAGATATGTGAAATGCATGTCATAAAATTATGCTCATTATTTTTAAAAAGAAAAGAAAGAAATATCCTGTAAGTGATGAAAACTCAAGGGTCTCCTCGAGGTTTATTTCTGCAGGTCAAGTCCTACATCATTATTAATAGAAACTGGGGAGTGGGAGTAAATTCAGATTATTGTTTTCTGCTTCTAATCATAATTCTTAATCACATGCATTCTCAGAAGTGTCTGATTCTGGATATTTCATCTACAAATATTGAAGATTCTTTTGAAGAACATATATGTTCAACATTAACACATTTCCCCTTGTTTCAGATATATGTTTAATATAACCAAGTGCAACTCTGTTTCAGTAAATTCAAACTCTACCTAAATAATAATGGAGTGTGTATTTTATTTTTGACTACTTACCATCTTTACACAATTTATTGTTCTGGAGTCACAAGGAACAAACTTACTCAGAGGAGAAGCTTAACCCAGAAACTGTCAGCATGTGTTAATCTTCATTATTTCAGATACTATACACTTTTTTTTTAAATGAAATATTGAAGAATTCCCACATGCCTGGATGGAAACATTTCCCCCCAAAGTGTAGAAAATGTCTAGCACCGTTTGCTTAACATTTTCATGCACAGTCGCAGTTTCACAAGTATAGAAATAAATTCAAGGGGAGGTAGGGCCAGAAACTCGACTGTTATAAAATGGACAATTTATGAAGGCATGGGACACTCAGAAAAACAGGGGTCTATGAAGGAAACTAAACTGTAGGCTGATCTTTAGGAAAAAAATTAAAATTTTCTCAGCACTCAGGCTGGTTGGACCACGTGGGCGTGACAGGTTCCAGGTGTGGTGCTCAGTGGATGTAACCAAAAATTGAGGAATTTATCAGCTGTTGGGCTGGGGTTTGGGCAGAACACGGCAAGAGGAAGGCAGAAACTCCCCCCACACAGGGCACAGAGCTCCTTTGCTCTGGCAAGGGCTGGGCTTGGCAAGGAGAATGTCACAGATGTGCCGCGCGCGGTCAGGTTTGGTGGTGGACTCGTGCAGCAGGTGAAGTTACCAGCCAAAGGTAGCTAAGCTGCTTCACTTCAGAGGGATTTCATTCAAAGGCAAATCCAGCTGCATCCCAGGTGGCTGCCACTCCATCCCTGCGAGGGCATGGCACAAAAAGCGTGTTTCATTTTCCCCAGGTGCGCTCTGAAGCGCCGCGATGCTGAGCCTGGACTGGCAGTAATTAGAGTGACCCAGGTTTTGTCAGAGCTGCTGCAGCTGAAGAGAATCAGCTTTACCTCCCCTGACCTTCTCCACAGCTGCCAGACTGAACGAGCACCACGGGATTAAAAGCAGAAATTATCTCAGGGACTCCTTTGGAACAGCGTTGATTCAGGAAGCGCAGCAATGGGCAGCTGCTCCCTCAAAACCTCAAGCCATCAAATAAATGTGTAGGAGACCTTTAATTTTAAAATACAGTTTAGCTAATATGATAGGGACTTGAGCCAGGCCATTCCAAACACATGCAATCCAGTGTGAAAGTGAGTGTTTAAAAAAGAAAAAAAAATTAACACAAAATCAAGTTTCATCACCAAGGAAAGGGAGTGAATAAGCTGTGAAGTCAAAAGGCCAATCAAAACAGATAGCAATTCAGTTGTCTGTAAGATCTGTGCATTCTAAACTTGCAAACAGTTGGGACTGATAGACACGTGTCACCCCTGATGCAGAACCAGAAAATCATTTTATAAAAAAGTGTTAAACAGGCAATGGTTTAATTGATGGCTCTGGCCAACGTGCCTGCTTTAAACAATGTATTCTCACTTTCAGACTTTTCCCAAATAATGGAATTTTTTAAAATATGTAGCTTAAATGCACTTTACACACATAATATTGCTCACACATAGCCACCATAAACAGTGAGACCATAAATCTTTTTTCGAACAGGCTGTTTAAAAAAAAAAAAAACAAAAAAACAGAGCAGCTCAAGGTTAGCCCCGCAAAACAACAAACTGTGTTTGTTCTTTACGAGACCTTCCTTCAAAAACATCCACACCAACATCTAAATTCACCACCTCTGCCCTCCTGCACAGCCCTGGAAAGGATGAGTTTGGGAGAAAATCGTCAGGCTGCTGACAGCACTGTCACTCAGGAGCTGGTGGCAAAGCCCCCAAGCCGAGCACAGCAGGATTTCTGCATCATGGGTGACAACTTTCATGCATAATGCAGGGTCCTGACACTGCCCACCAGGCTGGACCTGTGCAGTTCTGGAGGTATCAGCTGCAGGAACCTCTGCAGGATCAGAAGAGAGGTGATGCTGAGTGGCTGGGGGAGGCTGGGGCTGGTGTGTACCTGTCAAGGTGCCATCAGGGTGGGGGAAATGGAAAAATGGGGGAAAAAACAATGGGGAACTCCTTCCAGAGTTTTCAAAGTGTTGATTTTGATGGTTTGGCTTGGGCCAGTTTTACATCAGGGTCACCTGGGCTGGCTTTGATTGCACAGTTTTGATGTTCTGCTGACATGAGAAACATTCTGATATTTCCCTTTTCTTGGCAAGAGCATCTAGATGGAAAGTGGCCGTGTGGATGGTATTGGGGAGAATAAAGGCAGGCTTCTTCTTGTTTTCTTTTTTTTTTTTTTTTGTGTTAGTGAGATTGAATCTCTGACTTGGAAAAATTGATTAGTTTCGCTTGATCTTTCCCACATAACGCTGAGGATAATTGCTAAATATGTTTATCCTGAAATCTTTGTGGTATCAGAGTTCACTCTGCTTTATACTCCCCAGTCCCTAAAGACAAGGAGCTCAGAGGGCACACGATGCATTTCTCACTCTTTGACAAAGAAATAATGTAGCACATCTTGAACAAGACTACTAGAAGAGATGCTCTTCAAGGGATCCTTTCAATTGTCACTATGATCTGTCTGAACATGAATATATTATGCTTTTAAAACCTTTCTGGGAGATAAGCATGCAATTTAGAACCATAGGCAAGTAAAGGCAGAGAAGAATAAAGGGAATGAGGGGAATGCTGGAATTCCAGTGGAGTGGGATTTTGAACAGTAGTAATTATATGGATATGACAGCAATTATATGGGTTCATTAGATATAGGGTTTTAGCACTAAGTTGTTATAGAGATGATCAGGAAGTCTAAGAAAAATGAAAAAAAACCACTTCTCCAGCTCATTTATTTCCTTAGTTTACATATCATTTACATATTTTTATTCTCTTTCACATGCTTTTTATTTGCCACTATCAAAGGGAGGAACTTTAAGCATTTTTTTTTTTCCCCTGCATTCTGGACAAGGCACAAAAATGCCAGTGTGTATTTAACCAGAGCAATAAGAGAAAGGGTCCTGCATGCACAGAGCAATTGTAATTACACACTGAATTTACTTCAATTTGTGGTTTTTCAAGGGTGGGAAGGATGAGCATGATGGGTTCTGTTTCCTGCTGGGGCTCATCATAACAAAGGGCATCACTTTTCCTCCGGGGCAGAGGAGGACTGCAGGAGGTCAAAGACCTCGTGGGTGCTTGCCCACAGTTTTACTTCCCAGGTGAAACCTTGTGCCCATCAAACCCCTGCAGAACTCCAGAAATGCCTGGCTGTGTCAACAACAATGCTGTAAAATTTGTGTGCCTTTCTCTAAAACCCTTTTCATCTCATGATGATGATGATGATGAACTGGGCATTCCAGCAGCATTCCCCTCCTACAAACAGTCCCTGCCTTTGATGACAGTGAACCATCCCCTTGGCCCTCACCCAGATGCTTAAAATTAAAACTATTTTCCACTGCAGACTTTGCTGGTAGCTTCACCACCAGGTCAGCACAGAATCTGGTGTGCAGCACAAAAATAAAAACGCTGCTGCCCGTGATTATTTTCTTCAACTTGAGTATCTGGGTGCAACAAATCCAAGGAAGGGTGCTGACAGCTCCTCAGAAAATGAGAAATAACCCTACTTCACCAAAATTAGTCTTGGGTGTGCAGATACCTCTCTAATTCCTGGCATCAAGGGCAGAATAAAAAACTGAGATTAACAAAACTGGTTACTTAACAAATCTGAGATGGAAAGAGAAGTGAGCATTGAATCATAAAAGGGAGTGATTCACAAGCAGCAGAATGAGTGCAGAAGGGAGAGAGTTTCCATGTCAGTCACATGAGAAATTATTCATTCCATCTTCTTTTTTTTGTAATTTCTTCTTTAATTAGAAGGACTGTACCTATATACCTTACACTCATGTAAATCACCTGTCTGTCCACCTGTCTGAATATTCATCCAGCTCCAACATCTCCTCCCTTTGTTATTACTCACAGCTGTCCCTAAGGGTACCATTGGAGCAGATAATTTCTGAGTAAATCAATATATTTTAGGGATGAGCTTTCATGCAAGTGACACTAATTATCATGAAATAACAAAACTGTATCATTAAACCACCTGACCATATACACTGTGCTGTTTTATGTTCCACCATCCTCTGAGTGCTTCTGCTGGCTCCAAGTAGGTGGATTGTTTTTCTTTCCATCACTTTTCCCAACAGATAAAATTAAACTGTCTCAGCCTGAGAAAAATTATGAAATTTGCAGCAGTGAATAATCAGCCCTTTCAGACAGAAGCAGCCGTGGGGACATTTTAAAACTTTCAAAAAATTGTCACTTGCCAACTGTGGTGACTTCTTGTTTTACTCACAGTGGAGCCAGCAGAGTGTACCTGCTCTGTTTTCACATGTAATCCCACGAGATGGGTTTTGTTGGAAGCAGATAATTATTTTTAGCTTTATTGTCAGAGCCAAAGACAAGATTTCCATATTACAAAGGAGAGGGTAGTCTTCAGTGATGGCACTGTGCTAATTGCTGTCAAAATCTGGTTCTTGACAGACAGAAGTAGCTCGAGAGAGAAAAATAAGCGTGGAGCCAGGCTTATTGATAAATTGCTGATAAGCCCACAGGTTTACCTTGTTTGGACAGCCCCATCCAGAAACTGGGAGGGCTTTCAGTGCTCGTTGTCACAGAAATATTTGCTGCATGAAGACAGAAGAAAAAGCAATTGCCTAGAAGTTTGTAAAGGAACACAGCTCATGCTTTTGAGTGTTTGATAATGGGTGTTAATCCTTTTGATTTCCCAACAGCAACCTTCCAACACCCTAGCACATTACTGTTTATCATGGCACTTTTTAATGATCTGGTAATTTTCTCTTCATGCTTTTCCCAACTGACCCGAGTTATACATTCCAAGGCAAACTTTATAGTGAAGCCATTATATGAAATGCTTCACTAAAATCTTTACATACAAGTATATTATACACTTATTTGCACTATTGTATTCCATACTTGCTAATGCACGTATTTTTGGGGATTTTTTTTTTCCATGCCAATGGTTCATCTGTGACTAATCACTGAATTCCAGATAGAGATTAAAAAAAACCCACTGCCTCGATAAAATTTCGAAAACAGCTCAAAAAGAACAGAATAAGTCAAGTGAAAGTAGATAATTTCCTTTCCTTAAAGGCTGAATACATGAAGTAATTCTCATTTAACATCACGTGGCTCTCTTGCAGCACAGCCTCTCACCTGCACAGTCCACCTCAGGCTCATCCAAACTGCAGCTGAAAGCTGAAAGGACATAGATCTAGATATTGGGATTTTGGGAATTAGGAATTGTTCCCTGGCAGGGTGGGCAGGGGCTGGGATGGAATTCCCAGATTTTCTGTGGCTGCCCCTGGATCCCAAGGCCAGGCTGGACACTGGGGACAGTGGAAGTGTCCCTGACATGGCAGGGGTGGGAATGAGATGATTTTTGAATTTTTTAATTTTTTGAATGATTTTCCAGCCCCAAACCATTCTGTGGTATAAGCACCTGCTTCCCTGCTTCAGTTTTTCGTGGGGTCTGGCATTAATAATGATCATTAGATTTCAAAACAAATCAGAGACTTCCATAAAATTATTACTGACTTCCCACAGGCAGAGTAAGGTGATGTAGAAGCTTTGAAAGGAAATTACACCTGGCATCTTCAGGGCTTGATGTCTCAAAGCTGGGCTGGCCAGGGCACAGGGCAGTGCTCAGCAGGAAGCAGAGAATGGACTGAAGGGTCACAAAAGATATGCCTTGCTTTTTAAGCCTAAAAGTCTTTGGGGTTTTTTTTCCTCATTATCCAAAGTGATTGTTTTTATCTGTATCTGTGAATAGAAACAAGTGAGAAATTCTTGCAGATATTTTGCTGATTTGTTTCCCATGGCATTTCCAGAGAGTATTTTGGTGGATGTACTGAGCACCCACACAGCAGAGAGTGACCAAAGTTTTCTCTCTGAGCTCCTGGGCTCCCTGGAGGAAATCCATCAGTGTCTCACTGCAATGTGCCCGAAATTCAGGCGAATTTATCAACCAGGTGATATTGCTGCTCTGAAAACATCCCCACAGATACTGCATAAATGCATTTTTAGAATTCTGACGGGAATAAATGTATGTGACACACAGCTCAGGTGACTAGAAGTTTAAAAGCTATTACTTTCCATCATTAATAATCCCCAGGGCTGGAGCATTCAGCTGTGAAGAAAGTTTTGTACTGGCACTGACACAAGGTCATCATAAAGAGATTATTTTCTGTGGTGGTTAGCTGGAATTTCTTTCCCCAAATGACTTCCATGCCTACAGGTAACTGTGTTTTTATCACCAGGAAAACAAATGGAAAACAAATGCAAAACAAACAAAATGATCCAGGCCCAGACTCCTGTGTCTTCTCAGAGCACTGAATGCCAAGAGTTTAAATTTCTCCAGAAGTATAGATTTCTGAATTTGCATTCTTCAAAAGCCACTTACAAATATTCAGTATAATGTATTTATTAGTGTGGGTGAAATACTTCAGCAGATACAAAGAAATTGCCTATTATGTACCAATTTATTAGTTCATTTCACATTAGTCTGTGATTCATACTACATAGCTTCAAAGGGATGACAGAATATAAAGAATAAAATGATGAGATTTGAACTTCAAAATATATTATGAAATGGACGAAAATAATAGTAGTTAAAAGATGACTTTAAAAATATCTCTCAATGCCTGTGCAAAGAAAATTGAAAGAGAAAAAGGAGGATAATTGTAGTATCTAATTTTAAACATAATTTTCCTTGTTTGCATTCTCCTCCAAAACCGACATGATCACTATTTATTCTCATGGCACTCAACAGTAAAAGGACTGGAAAGGTGATATTATTATTGTTGGTCATTGCTCAGATAATTGCAGTGTCTCGACAATTCAGAGCATTGCAGGATTTCATATTTTCCTTTTATTTTTTTTTCCCTTTAGTAACACAGAAGTTGTGAAAAGCAACGCTTCTGTTATCCTGGTGAATTCTGAGGGTGCACAGCTGAAAACCATAATGGAAATAACTGTTAAGAGCAGCAGCCCGGGGCCTCCCAGAGATCATTAATGTGTTCACCCAGCCTGTGAGGCACCAGCAGAAATAATAAATGTTAATAAAAGTAGAGTTTTACACAACTTCATGGGGGCACCAGCAGAGCACCTGCACGGTGCAGTGTGGAAACCTTGAAAACTCAAGAAAACAGGCCATTCCAGCTGCTGTGCTGGCACAGAATCTTAATTTCCTGGGGAATAATTCCTTTTTAGACAGAGGTGGGACAGGACCTGCATGGGGCACACCACGCGATACCCGTGAGGAGCACGGGGGGACAGGGAAACCTCCAGAAAAGGGAAAAAAAACCCAGACATTTCCTCTTCCAGTGGTTCTCTGTGAGATCCTTCTTGGCCTTGACCAGCCCCATGGGGCTTCCTCTTCTTGGCACACCTTGGTTTTGCACAAGGACAAGGCAACGATCATAAACGCGACGAACAATTTCTTCTGAAATCACATTTTCCCCTGGTATTTCTGCCCTTTCCAAATTTGTCTGCTGCTGGAACCCTGAATCCTGGGAGTTCTTGAGCTTTCTGTGCTTTCTGGCACTGACCCCCAGGAGAACACTGCTTTGGACCTGAGGCCTTGGAGAAGGATTTCAAAATTTGGGTGATGGAGTTAAAATCCCGGGTGTGTGGTTAAATAGAAGTGTGTGATTGCACATGGTGAGGGGTTTGGAATTTGGGGTTTTAGAATATGGTAATAGGTATGGGACAAGATGGAAGATTTTAGGTGTTGTCTCTTTCTCCTTTTTGTTCCTTCTTCTTTCTTCTTCTTCCTTCTTCTTCCTCCTTCTTCCTAGTTTCAAGTAGTTTTTTGTTAGATAATTAGTGCTGCACTGGGGGGTCACAGGAGTTTGGTTATTGGGTCAAAAGTATCAATAATACAGATGTTAATTCTCTATTGGACTCCTTAGCTTTCAAACACCTTGTAACCAGCTCCATTCTGCTCACTCTTAGCTGGTAGCTGGAACTCTCTGTACCATAAATAAAATTTAATAAACAACCAGGTCCAAATGAGAAATTCTTCTCCTTTGTGTTTTACTCCTGACTCTGAGTAAAGGGAAAAAAAAAATAAATAAAGACAGACCATTAATTAGGTGATGCACCTAACCCATTACAGTCTACCACAGGAAGTTGCCCAGGACACAATCCATGACACCCCAAGATAATTCCAGGTTTTACCACTGTTGTTTACAGCATTTTACCTCCTACACAGTCAGCAACTGTGCTACACTTTGTGCTAATCCTGCTAAACTACTAACAACAACTGTGGCAAAAAATAACCAAACAAACAAACTCAAAAAGTCTTAATAGATGCCACTGGTGAAATCTTAAAGTACAAAATATCCATATGTACACACATATGACAAAGTAAATGTATTGTGAAATACTTCAATTGGAATATTTTGCTTAGGAATAAACATTTGTCTTGCTGTATTTAGGTTCTGATAAAGCACTAGGAAAAAAACAAGGAATTTTAAATATGAATATATATTTTCTGTTGCTGCTTTCTCCTGTCCTGACCTTCTGCATTATCTGTTTCTCTTTGGCTGGATATATAAAGTTTTAAGACTGAAGTGATACAGGATACAATTTTAAATGCCTGAGCCCAAACCAGTGGATATGGATTTCAGTCTATTTTCTACAGAAACACAATGAGAAACACAAGGTGAAATTGTTTGTAAGCACTTGGAATAGCTGATGCTGTATTCACAACATCCACCCTCTGGAAACGAATTTCAGGGCTGACAAATGCCTGAGTTTTTTGGTGGTCAATGGCAAGGGAGTGAATTCCACTCAGCTCATGTGCACAGAATATCCTTCATTTTCAGGCACTCATTGGAGCACTCAAAATCCTTAGGAAGAAAAGCTGCCCCTTATAAAATATATTTAATCTTTTTCCTCAAGGAAGGATATGGAGGAAAAGATCCCTCTCGTGGGGCCATTGAATAAAAACATACATGGCTTGTGTTATACAAATTACAATAATCAAAATTTGCAGTAGCAACTTTGAGTTGTTAACAAAGATTATTGTTAGGACCTGCTAATAAAGCAGGGAGCATGACACTAAAAAGATGCTTGAAGGCAAAAGTATTTTCCATTTTGCAGCTAATCATGGCAAAAAATAATTTTAATTACTTTTGGGGTTTTTTTTTAAATAAAGGAAAAGCAGAAAGAGCAGCAAGGGGGTTGGAATGAGTTGTTCTTTAAGGCCCCTTCCAACCCAAACCACTCTGTGATTCCATGACTCTACAGCAAAAAATCCTTCCAGTTATCCCATCCTCCTGCAGAATTTAAGGAGACAAATTTGCATGCTGGGGGCATTTTTTTCCCCTGGCTGAGGAATCACAGGTTTGGTTTTTTGAGCTGCAGTTGCCTCAGCAGGTCTGGGTGTTTCCTGAACCTCCCCAGGATGTGAGCTGCAGCCCAGAGAAGCTGTGCAGAAAAACTCTGCAAGCCCAACTTAGGGAGGCAAAAAGTCTGAACTCAATATAATCGTGCCCCTCTAGGCATACAAGTGTCACCTACGGCTTCTGGAGGCAATAATTAAATTAATGCATAATGAAAATTCATTTGTATTAATGATTAGTACATTAAGCAGGCATTAATATTGCATTAATTTTAGATTTTGAAAATCAGATAATATGAAACTTAAGAATATGACCTGTACTTTATTTCCTTATGAAAGTCTGTATGACTTTAGACAGAAAAAAAACACGTTTGATGAAAATGCATGATTATGCTCTGAGGAGATCTTGGAATTGACCATTCCAAGAGAAAAAAAAACCAAGGAAGACTGACATCTCATAGAATCATGGGTAGAAACTGAAAGAACAGCAGTGTAGACAATGAGAACCAACTTTTTTTTTTTTCCTACCAAGCAGATTTTACAAAAATCTAGTTTCCTTTATGGAAAAATCAAAATATCCTTCAACACCACTAAGTTTGCTGTGTAACTATGGGCAATAATATGATTAAAAAACAAAAAAAACAAAAAAAACCAATAGTTTAGTATTAAGATAGTTTAAAGGACTAATTACAGAGCTCAGGATTCACTTTTAAAACAAAATTGTTGGTTTATCCCCCCCTGGAAGAATAAAATGTGGCTCAACAGGGTTGTGTATTGGCTCGTTGATGCCTGTCTGTTGGAGCAGGGCATCCAGCTGCCTGATCAATAAGGACCACGAAAAAAGACAAAAAAATAGTGCAAAATGCACCCAGCATCTCCAGCAATGGTTATGAAAGGAGCAAAATAAGTAAACATTTTTGTTGTTGTTTAGAGGAAGAAAAGAGAAAAAAATAATTTTTTTTTTTTTTTTTTTTTTTTTTTTTTTAAAGCCAATATCGAAACAAGCAGGAGCCACTGTGAAGCAGCAAATAATATCCTGATGAATTCAGGTCACCTGGTGTTCTACACAATGTGCATTATGTCCCATCCAAAGGCAGGAAAATGCCTCCAGCAGCAAAATGACCCCACAGCAGACCCGAGGATTGTGTCACCTGCAGAGCACAGCCACAGCCTTTATCCTCCAAGCCCAGAGGGGCAAACATGTGCCCAGACTGAGGAAGAAGCAAGGAAAAAAAAAATTGTATAAGGAAAAAAAAAATAATCTTTCTGCTCTGTGGGTGACCGTGTGTTGGAACCAGCCTGTTTGCAAGAAGAAGATATGATTGGGGAGGAAGAAAAATATATTGAATAGTTTGGAAAAGATTCAGATAATTATGACGTGAAAGGCAAAGTTTGGAAAGCTCAGTTCGAATGGGTTTGCTGTGAAATGAAGTTTAAATGAAGGCTTAAATGAAGTTGGGTGATTTTTTTGTGTATAAAACAAGTGAAAAGAATTGCTCTGAAAGTGAAGTACCTAGAAACATTCTGTAGAAGAATGTTACATTAGTGAAATATATATTGGTGAAAGGGGACAATATGCAGGTATAAGGAGGAGAAAGGGACAGTGATGAATTTACAGCATTAAACTGTAGGAAAATATAGAAATGCTGCCTCTCTTTTGCAAACACGTTTATTCAGGATATTTCTGTGGACTTCTGGAATGCTGACTGGAGTGCAATTTAACAAATGTGTGTAATTAAGAATGGCCCAACCTCAGAAACACCTGAGCCAGAAAGGATGGCCATTCGGCAAGGCAATAACTCAATATAACCTGGAATAGGGGTTCCAAATGTGGGGTTTTCCACACCATTTTTGAAAAACAAACCAGCATTTTAAACCCTTGGAGAGCTGCAGTTTAAAGTAGTTTCTAGCCATGAATGAAAGTTTTTTGTAGCCATGAATGGGTTAGAAGCTCCTCTGACTTTTGTGAGATTTAACCTTTGAAATACACATAATTTTAAAACCAGGACATGGGACTTCTGGTTGCTCATAAATTATTCCCAAGTGCTCTACTTGAGCTCTGTTTGACAGCTGCAAAATACCAAATATATTTGACTGAGACAAAATTTTCCCTGTGTGACTTCTGTGATAAAGCTGAGGAGGTCCTTACAGAAAGGTTTTAGTGCAGTCAACCAAAAGAAATTCAAGTTAACCAAAATAAATACACTTGGCTTGCAAATAACTCTTTTTTTATGAGCAATGGCATGACATGGCCAGCTTGTCTCCCCATCATGTGCAGCAGAATTTGGTACAGCTCAGGTTTTGGCTGCAGCATCTCACAGCTTCACCTCATCCACCCGATTTTCAAATGCAATTTTGTGTTTCTTTATTATGGCAGGTGACTAGAGTTCTTAA
This sequence comes from Sturnus vulgaris, assembly GCF_052056855.1. Taxonomy (NCBI): domain Eukaryota; kingdom Metazoa; phylum Chordata; class Aves; order Passeriformes; family Sturnidae; genus Sturnus; species Sturnus vulgaris. The sequence continues at coordinate 1,972,881 of NC_142283.1, read as the reverse complement.
AAAATAATAATAATAAAAAAATAGACCTGAAAAATAAAAATATATGAGCAGGCATGAGTGCTGACATCACTCAGCATCCACCAAAGTCAATAATTGCACTTTCAGTGGAAGCAATCTGAGGTCAGAACTCTGTGCTTTCAAAAGATTTCTTCTTGACTATATGTCTTTTTGTTTGTTTGTTTTTAAATCACCAGATATTTAGCCACGTCCTGTGCAGGTTTTTTATTTTTTTCTTCTACAAAAGTCAATATGGTAAAGGGACAGAGAAAATTGCACCGTGTTCTAAAATATATTTGGTACCTTAGCAGGACAGCTGGGATTTTTAAGCTTAGCCAAAAAAAGTAAAGGCAAGACAGCAGAAGACCTTTTCCTTGCAACTATCAATTTTATGGAATAAATAAGCTCTACAAAAAATAATTTAAGCTACAAGAAAACAGCCTTAATATATAACTCACCCTATAATAAACCATTCATTGAACCTAGATGTTTTAATATATTTTATGTAAATAAAATATATTGGGGTATTTGTCCATATTTGCAATTAAACCTCATGCTCACAACAGCCTGATGTGTAATCAGGAATAAATTGCAGGGAATATATTGAATGTATGAAGGCAATAATGTGTTCCTTTTTTACAGGGGAATTTATTTCTTATCCTATCCCCATCTCTCCACCCCCCAAAAAAAAAACCCCAAAAACACACAAAAAACCCCAGAAAACAAATAAACAAAAACAGAAACAAAACCAACTAAAATAATATTAATTACTTGAGCTAACAGTGTTAAAAATTACTACAGAGGGTGACAGATTGTGTGGATTCCACTCACCACTCCAGCATGCCCATTTAAAAGCAAGACTCATGTGGGCATTTAGAAGAAAAAAGTAAAAATTAATAAATCAACACTTTTATTAAATACCAAGTCGTATAAAGGAGCAATTTCTACTACTGGGATATCTCACTGGAAATTCTCCTGGGAACTGAGGCAATATCTTCAGCTAACAAATATTGAAATAATATTGAGGGGTTTCTCTCAGTGATTGAGAAAAAAATGCACAGAAAAAAAAAACCAACAAAAAACAACTGTTGAGCACTCATGAAACTTCACCACGGATGTCTTGGAGATGTGATTTTTTCCTTGGAGTTTTTTGGAGATAAGTCATAAAACACAAAATCAGTGAGGATTTGTTGCATGACAGAGTACATGTGAGACCTCATCTGAGAACAGGTACATTTCAGTGTTCTCATTTTCCTGGGCATATTTGCTTACAGGGAAAGGAAACAGCCCAGCACACCTGAGGCTGCCTCAGTCTAATCACCCTGACTGGAGAAAGTCAAAAGTGCTGCTGAAAAGCACAAAACCAGCTGAAAATGCTGTTAGAACCCAATTCTGTGTCACTGGGAAGTGACTTCAGAATCACAGTGGTGGAAGTGTTTTCAGAAATTATTGTAAAAATTAGTGGTTTGGCTGCCTTTCTAATAATAGTTTTTCAATTTTGAAAAGAAAAAAGAAAAAAAAACCAACAACAAAAAATTACCTCATTGTTACCAAAATGCTGCCTGTGTTTAGTTATCCTCCCTGCTTGTCCTAGGCACCAAGTAATAATATAATTCAAGTAATTTCAAACTATTTATGAATTTTAAAGAGCACTGAGTTTAGATAAGAAACAAACTAAATTGCTAATGGTTGCAGCACAAAAAAAAAAAAAAATTCTATTCTATTCTATTCTATTCTATTCTATTCTATTCCATTCCATTCCATTCCATTCGAAAGTATTATATTATATTATATTATATTATATTATATTATATTATATTATATTATATTATATTATATTATATTATATTATATTACATTACATTACATTACATTACATTACATTACATTACATTACATTACATTATATTATATTATATTATATTACATTACATTACATTATATTATATTATATTATATTATATTATATTAGGAAATATATTAGGAAATATATTAGGAAAAATATTAGGAAATATTATATTAGGAAATATTATATTAGGAAATATTATATTATCAAAAATACAGTTAGTTCTGCTTTATTTATTTACCAAACTTTTCTTTATTTAGGAGACTTTTCTGTGCTGCATTCTGAGGCATTCCCTCCCTTCCCTCCAGGAAGATGACTAGTCACACTGTGGGAATTCAAGGACGCTCTGATGCCAGTTTATCACCCCCTTCTGTTCCAGTTCTGAGCTGCTCAATGTCAAATAATTTATTTCACACCAGGACAGGTTTCCCTGTCCCTTCCCCCTCTCTTCTGCTGGTTTCCAGCATCATTGTCCCAACCACTCACCTGACCTCAGGTAAAACTTCTAATCAGGTAAATATGGCCTGGCAGCCTTGCCCTTCATAGCTAAGAAAATTTTATGATTTAAATTAAAAAATGCCCTTTGGTGGGAGTGGTGTGGTCCCCAGAGGAGTTGCAAACACTCATAGAAATACGATTTCAAGGTCCAAGTACAGCACCACTCACCTGGGGCATTCCAGCAGACAGAAAACATTTTAAGAGGCAACATTATCGAGGTATTCCACAGCAGGAACACCTTGCCAAGGAGAGCCAGAATTCTCTTCCCTGCCAAAGTCCTCAATTGTCTGCAAACCTCCAGCTTCCCATCTGAGATGTGCCAAATTTTGATTATTTATGTGTTGCCTGCACACACTTCTGCACCACCTCCCTGTCATAAGCTGGAAGCTCCATGTGAAGTGGTCTGAATCAAGTCTAAAAATAAAATTTGTGAAATTAGTTAACAGCAAAAAGTATCCACAAAGCAGCATCATGTCATATGTGATGCAGTAATCTCACAGTAGTGAGAAAAAACTGATCCCTTTACCAACAGAAATTGATATTATATCCAAATACCTTCCCTGTCCAAGTCTCAGTGCATTCCCTGTGATCTAAATCATGAGCTCTGGAGCATTTTCAAGTTCAGGCAACCCCAATTTTCCACCTCAGACTCAAACCATGTAACAGTGGCAGGAATCTATTGCACACCCACACCAATTTCCAGTGGTTAACACACATTTTCTCCTATTGTTTCACCTCTTCCTCTTCTCTCTTTGTACTCTTTTCTTCCCCCCGCTACTTGTTCTTTTATTTATTTATTTTTTGCCCAGAAATGGAAGGCATGGAGGGCAGAGGGGGTAGAAGGTGAGAAGGTAGAAGGTGTTTCCTTTAAATCACTGTGAGTCAGGGAAAAAGAAGCAATGTCCTTTTTCATACGGGAAAAGAAAAAAAAAAAATACAGTTATTTGATTACTGACTGAAATCTCATAACTTTTGGGCTGTGAGGCATGAGACTCATCCTGTCAGAGGAACACTACCTTCAGTGCAGAGTTACTAAATATTTATTTCAGTGGCAATGTTCTGTAAAAGCTTCGACAGCTTGGGCTGAGTCCTACTCCCAGCCCCTCTCCCTTTTTATTGATCACATTAACACTTTTAACACTCTGCCTTCATAAACGGTCACCAGAGAGCATTCACTCACCACTTTTGCACGGAGCAGCACTCTGTTTTGCAGGTGTATAAATCAGATGAATTGCCACTTGGGGTCACAGAGTGCTCAGCTCACACGCTTGGTACCAGCCAGACCCTTGAATGAACTCTCAGGGGTTTTTTTCTGACTTTCCTTGAGGTGTTTTAAAAGCTTCCCAAGACCTGCTGGGTCCCTTGTTCCATCCAAAAAAATTAAAAGCAGGGATGTATATTCTGCCTCTGGGGAAAAAAAAAAAAAAAAAAGGTTGCAGCTCCTTGCCAGGAAATAAGTCCTTTCTGAAAGACAAAATAATTTTGTCAGAGGCAGATGAAATTTTTTCAACGCAGGGAAGTTTTCAACTCAACAAAGTTTATTTCACAAGCACATGAGTAAGGAAGAAAAAGTTTCAGGGAGACGGGAAACCTCCTGGATCTGCCTAAGGATGTGACTTTCTTGATTTAGCATGAAATGTGAGGAAAAACTCAGGAATTACAGCCAAGCTTTGAGCTTTGGCTCCCCCACACAAAAGTGTGACTTTTGTCCTGACCAGGGGTACCTAACCACTCATAGCAATTTTGAACAAATACCACCAAAAGTGCAGTTGTCCATCCAAAATGTAGTTGAGACAAGTCAGACCTGACCTTCTTTCTTTCTTTTTTTTTTTTTTCAATTTACTTTTTTTTTTTTTACAGAAGTTTTGGCAGAGGTTGCACTGTTGCATCCCTGTATCACCTGGGGGCCCACAGGATGGCACTGTGCCACAGGGGATGCACTCACCCTGAAGATGCTAAAATTAATATTGGATGGCACAATACACTCACCCCAGCATTACAGCTCCTTTTTATAAAGAGGAAAATTCCAAGAGAAAAGAATTTTTTTGAGTGATAATGCTTTTCTCTTACTTTTGGCGTTAATTCATATTGAATGTAGCAACTTTTTTGGTACCTTATGTGATAAAAAATGTCATTTCCACTCTTTTTTTCTTTGCAAATATTTAAACCAATACAATAAGAACTTAAGGTGGTGACAGAATATACACATATATACACAATTTAGAAAAAAAAAAAAAGGTCACAAAACAAAACTTTCTGGAGCCAGCTCAGATGAATCAGGCCTGATGACAGGAGCGAGTTTTTGAACCCTCCTTGAGAAAGATCCTCATGAATCAAACATTGTCCATATAATAATATAATAATCTCTCACAAATGTGCTACTGCTTCCACGAAGACAAAACACTCCAGGAAATGTTGGGGATGCTGCTTTTCAATGTGTATTTTCAGTTTTCCTTGGAACTTGTGGAGCAGGCTCTTCTTCATTTAAAAGACATTTCATATGGGTCATTGGAAATAAAACTCTAGTCACTCCTAGTCAAAAATAAGGTCAATGTAGCTGGGTCTGTAACTGTAGTGTGTAACTGTCCTTGTGGGGATAAAAACAGTGCATTTGAAACCTAGAAAATAAGAGTTAAAGAGAATATTATCGATCACTGAATCCTTGCAGAAAGTAGATATAAACTGAGAACAAATATCCTAACCAGGACCTTGTTGATTTGGGCTTTCTCTATTGACCTGTCTTTACCTCAACCCTAAATTTTTCTCACTTTTGCCTTTCCAGGTCCCTCCCCAGCAAGTGGCTTTGTGGAGCTGAGTTGCCTTCCAGGATTAAGCCACAACAAACAGAAAAGAAATGCAAAAAATTGGATACAGATCTTAAAAAGGGGACTTGAGATCAGGAAGCCTACACTCTAGCAAAATGGTTTAACATATTCATTTGCTGAAGTGACAGCAGCAAAGACATTCTGCACATTTAAACATACTCATAATATTACTCATAAGGTATTCACCATGAAATATTCAGCTTTTCAAGCTTCTGACAACTGACTTGAGGATTATGGAACAAATCTCCCTTTCCACTTGCAAATTCTAGTTATTTTTTAACTGCCAAGACCTCACCTAGGCTTTGGGTATATCTTTTCTTGGGCTGCTGCAAATTGACACCTTGGAAAACTTTTCTTGCCCCTCACAGCTGTGAGCTGCTGTTCAGCAGCATGGGATCAGGAAAAAATTCCTGATATTAGAACAAATTGTTTTGATGTTTCAAGTTTTTTGAATTTTTTTTTTCTGGAAGTTTTTGAGCCCATCAGACTTCCTAAGTTGCTGAGTTTATACAGCATGGTAGTTTGAGGATGTTTGTGGTAGAAAGGATGTTCTTTAGAAACACTGAATTTTTATTTTTTTACTTTATTACCAATGAGTTATATCCTGGAGTAATGAAGGGCAATGACTTGGTGCCTTTACATTAAATTCCTCTTGGGAAAAGGCCATAATTGAATATAACTTTTCCATGGCACCTAGTTGCCACCCTCACTTCTTAGGAAACTACTTCACACCAGACACAATCCAGATGGTGCTAGCAAAGCCCCAAACAAAAAATGCAGGCTGTAAAATGTTTTATCATTAACTTCTCTTTATCTGTGAATATCTGCAAAAATTTGAAGAAGACAGTTGCAATTAATTTGACACCATTCAGTCATAAATCTCCACCACATGTAGAAGAACATTCCCCTTCCACTCAACAAATTCACCTTAAAAACACAACTGCATTCCACTTTGGCATGCAGAGCTTTCAAAAAAATGCCATTAAATGAAATTTCCACAGATAGAAATGCAAAAGTCAGGACCATGTCTATGTGGAGACTTATCAGGTCGTTCTCAGACACCTCATATCTTTGGTACAGAGAATTCTGTATGCAGAAGGAACAAGAATCTCTCTCCCACTAACCTGAATTCGAACCCTGTTGCTTACTGAGGCCCCAATTAATTAATTTTGTGAATATCTATGGGCAAAGAGGTTAAAAAAATTACAAGCTAAAAGCAAACTACTGCAAAAAAAGCAAACCCCAAGAAAAAAAAAAAAAAAAAAAAAAAAAAAAAAAAAACAAAAAAAAAAAAAAAAACAAAAAAAAAAAAAAACAACCAAAAAAACCCCAGTTGAATTTTATAATTTTTTAACTTCTGGGGAGCTTTCCAACTTCTTCCACCTCTCTGTGTTTTCCTTTCTTCACCACCTCCAAGAGACCTCCTCTTTTGTCCCCCCTTTCCCTTAGTCTATTAAGAAGAAATTGCAAATCTTTATAGTTAATGAGACCCCAAGCCATAGAGTAAAGCCACATCATTGGTGGGTTGGATTTTTTTGTCATGTACTGTCAGGGTGGGTTTCCCAAACCTTCCCATGGTTTTCCAGTCTTCAGGCTTCACCTTGTTTGTTCTCAGCTTCCTTTCCATTGAGTTTGCTGTCCTAAATTTCAAAGCTATGAGCATCACGTTGTATTTTAATGTCTTTGTCATGGGGAAACCCAATAAAAATGGGTTTCTGTTGACTCTTTGACTTCTTTCCCAAAACCAAATTGCATCTGCAGGGCCTTGCCTTTGTCACAGCATGACCACACCCCTGTTTTACACCATCCCATAGCTCCTCACTCCCTATCTCCCATCCACAGTGACCAGGCTTGAAGTGAAATTATCCCTCTTCGTGCTGCTGATTAAATGGGAGGGGTAAGAAAACAAAGAATGCAGGACATGATCTCTTTATTTGAGTAGAGGTGATAAATGCAGAACTGTAACATTTAGGTTATTCCCAGAATTATTTTCTGTTATTTTCTCAGAGCAATCCCAGTGCTCCTCCTTCCCTCTGCAGTGTTGATCTCAGGGATAACAGCCTTGGCTGGTGCAGCTCTGTAAAACAAGAAAAAGGTAAGCAAGAGAAATAGAACCTCCACAAAACATAAATTGACTATTTTCATTCCATTTCAATTCAAGTTTCAATTATTATAAGATAAGTGGTAAGTATAACTGCACAGAAATCTAAAGGTCATCACATGGGGCAGGATTTGCTTACCCTCCCTGTGAAAACAGCCTAATTGTGATGTGAGAATCTAATCGAGATTATATCCTTGATTACAGACCTAGCTGAATCACACTCAAACTTCTGTCATGGCCGAGAATAGAAATTCAGTTATATGCAAAATCAAGAATTTAGTATCAGGATAAGTAAAACTATAATGGCATAACCAAAGAGCTGTTATTTAAATGAAAATAATTAAAAGTGTCTAAAAAAGAAACAAACAAAAAAAAACCAAAAAAAAACTCCAAAAAACAAAACAAAACAAAACACAACCAAAAAAAAACCAAAAAAAACCCAAAAAACCCCAAAAAACCGAAACAAACAAACAAACAAAACCAAAAAAAACCCAAACAAACAAAAAAAAAAAAACCAAACCAAACCAAACAAAAAAAAACCACACCAAAAAACCAAACAAAAAATAAACAAACAAACAAAACCCCCAATCCCTCAATAATCACAATATAGTTAATACTGTAAACATACTTCTGGATTCTAACAATTTTCCCATCTATTTGCTCGTATTTTCAACACAGCAGATTGTCAGCATCCTGAGTTCTTCACTTGGAGCAGCTTGATGATGGTGGGAGTTCTCTTTCTTTACTCCAGGACCTGCTTGTGGGTTATTTTATGTTTATTAATGTGCTTTACACTTTGGTATTTCTTCATCACTCTGTAAGCCACATTCTATCCAAATTCACAATATACACGGGGATCTTATCACATTATATACTGGTTCTTTTGCTGACATTTTTACCCCAAAACAGCTGATTTTACCCCGTTTTCACTAATTAAACTGATTAATGATGAGTTGTCTACAGGCACAAGGTCTCCTGTGCTGCCTGTCTTGTCAAGCCCATGGCTTCTCCTCTTCTTCACATCCCACACCTCCATTTCTCAAGGGCACTGCTACCACCCCAGGACTCCATTCCTCTGCACCACACCACCACCTCACTCAAAAAATATTTAATTTTACAGAAGAATAATGGCTTGTTGCACTTATCTCACACAAAAACCCTGCCTGCATCACACAAAGACAAGCAGAAGTAAAATAAATTAGGTATAGCCATCTGGTCTTTAGAAAAATTACTGATGTGGTCACACCATGAGAAAAACAGAGCTGCAGGCAGTCCAGGAGAGGTCCAGGCAAAATTATCCTGAGAAACCTCAGTCTTGAGGCCGTGCAGTGGTTGAAAACACTTCATTTTTCAGGGCTGCCAGCCTTGCTCTGCCTTGAGCACTGCATCAATTCCTCTGCAAAACGAGCACACCACTGCAAGGTTTGTGGATGTGTAAAAAGGGACAGCTTCTCGTGTGAATTCTTGCTATTTGTAGGAAAAACATGTGCTGAAAGAAGCAACATTTACTTGGGAAAAGTGGTTAGTTCGCTGCACTGCAAAGAAACGCCTCTGCATTTTGACTGGGGGTGTAGAACAAGGGGTAAGACACAGTCACAATCAGGAATTGTTAATTAATTTATTGGCAGAGCTCAAAAAAGCATTTGGACAACACAGATTCTGGGGATTGTCCTGTGCAGGGCCAGGAGCTGAACTCAGTGATCTTTTTTAGGTTACTTCCAGCTCAGGGTATTCTCTGATTCCATGAGATCATAAATGTCCTGCAAGCAGGAGTCTTGGTGCATTTGGGGCTGCTTATCAAAGTAAAAATCTTCCAGTAAACCTGGTCTTAGCTCTTTGTTGTATAAAACGCTTCACATATCACCAGGCACTGCTACAAAAGGAAAGGCAAAAGAAAACTCCCACTTATTCCAAGTCTGGAAGATCAAATACACGGTAATGAGAGATTCCCTGTTGCCCTGGGCAAGATTCACTCAAATGACACCAAAACAAAATTTGTTCAGAATTTGAGCTCTAAAGCCCAAATCCTGAAAACACAGCTCATCTCTAATTATCCTAAAGAAACTTAATGTTGGTCACACTGGACATCATTAAGATGCAACAGACAATTACCCTTAATTAGGTTGCAGATGCTGAGCACCTTTTTCAGTCTCACCTGTCACTCAGAGCAATGTGTCCTCCCACGTCTGATGCAGGATAAAACCCTCCCAATGAAGAGGACTTTCCCAACACAACTAAGATGAATTTTAATATCAAAGTTACCTGGAAGAGGTCAGCATACCAATGAAATAAAATAATGATTTTGAACTTCCCAAAATTTTGCAGTCAGCATTTGTATGAATCTCACCATTCATGGCTTTTCGTTTTGAAACTATTATATTCATTGAAAATTGACAAAAATGTCGGGTGAATTAAAATTGTTATATAACCCTAAAGAAAACTACATGCATTTTTCTGTTCAAGGAATTGTCTCAGCCGACTTTTTCTGTTTTGGGGGTTTTTTTTGGCACTTATTTCACAATAAGCTGAAAAATGCCTGCTTTACATTTCCAATATTAAACTAGTATAGAGTTTTTAATCCATTCACAACGTTTGAACAATTTACTGTTTGCTTTTTGAGATTTTTTTCAAGTAAAAAAACACGTTTTACTCGCTGTTTCCCTTTGCTCCCCTGTGTTTTGCCTATAATTTGAGTTGTCCCTGAAGTGATATGGTTATAAATAAATCTAATGTGCTAGCAAAGTTAATTACTTAAAGCCTTACAAGCTCAGTTGATTCCATGTACATTCACCAGCCATGCATTGAAAGCAGCATTTATATGTCATTTATATGGTATTAATGCATCATCTGCTGATGAAGAGAGTGACAACACTACCTGGGCAACCCAGCATGGAGTTTTATTTTGGAAACATGTCTATGTATCAGCAGCTGATACTGCATCAGGCAGATTCACTTTAGCAGGCAGCTCATAAATTCAAACAGTAATCAAATTAACCATCAAGATCAGAGGTTATTGACAATTCCCTTGTGGTGTGTTAACACTTAGCAGAAGCTTTGGTGAGCAAAATAGTTCATTAAAGACAGACTCTGTGCTAAGGAAGAGGCTCCAACGAGGGACAGATGATGCCAGATGGATGTGGCTCATTACAGGGGATTGGTCCTAGCCCTCACAATCTCAAATCCATCTCATCAGCCCTCGAACAAACAAGCAGGAACCCCAGCCAAATGCCTAATAAGGTACTGTAATTGCCTTGTTTCTTCACATTCTCTATCTAAATCTAGCAACAACGCTGCTGACTTTGCCCTCTAGTAGCTTAAAATTCTCTTTGTTTTGCATCAAAAGTCCTGTGCTCAGTTCAGGGTGACACAAGCACAGCCCCAAGGCTGTGTGCTTCCAGCAGGCTCTGGTACCCAGGGTCAGGGCATCTCTCTACCAGCTCCAAGGTGATGCCCACGAGTCTTCCACAGTACAGAGGAAACCCTCTGTGTGAAATGTGTGGCCTGAAGCACAGCAGCAGCAGTGGAGGATCAGTTTTCATGTCCAAAATCAGACTACAGCACTCACCCAGCCTCTTCTGTTCTGAGAGTCACCCATCCCTCAGAACCACAGGATGGTTTGGATTGGAAGCAACCTTCAGGATCATCTAGGTAGTGCTGTGTTTGGGCTGGCATGGAGTTAATTTTTGTCGTGAAAGCTGCTTTGGGTTTGTGGTGGAAATGGTGTTGATAGCACAGGGATGCTCTTGGCTCTGCTGGGCTGTGGGCACACAAGGAGGGGACACAGCCAGGACAGCTGAGCCCAGCTGACCACAGGGATATTCCATGTGGTGCCCTGCTCAGCCTGTAGAGCTGGGCAAGTTGTGGGAATGGGAGAGGGACGTTTGGAGTGATGATGTTTGCCTTCCCAAGTCTTCCCACTACAGGTGACAGAGTCTGGATTTCCTGGGGGGGTTCTGAACACCTGCCTGCCCATGGGAAGTGAGAATGGATTCCTTCTTTTGCTTGCTTGTTAACACAGCTTTTGATTTGCCTGTTAAGCTCAACTAACCTCCATCTCAGCCCATGAGTTTTAGCAGTTTTACCCTTCCAAATCTCCACCACCCCACCGAGTGAGCAAGCAGCTGTGAGGTGCTTGGTTGCCTTCTGGGTTAAACCATGACATAGTCCCAACCTGCCATGGGCAGGGACATTTCTTCTCAAGCACATCTGGTAAAGGAGAGGATGTGATGAGGCATTTACCTCCCCCTCCAGGCTCTTGAGCTGCACTATGAACTCAGAACTGCTCGTTAGACCTCAGCTTTGATGAGCAGCACCTGGGCTGAGCCCCTCTCGAACTCATTAGAAACACCTTCTGCTCCCAGGAACCTGTGCTGTCTAATGAGCTCCTGCTTTCTGCTTTTTAGCCTTGGAAATTTGCTTTTCTTGCCCGAATCCGAGTGAAATAATATTTTTGTTACTGAACTTTCAAAGAAAGGTACTGACCTGGATTATGGCTGCAGTGAAAAATTATTATGATTAAACCACCTTCTTGCAACCCTACAAACAGCAATCTTTAAGCTCTCTTGGAGAGCAGCAGGCTGGCTATGACTAGCCTTTTCCTGGGAGTGGGGCACTTCTCAGAGCCAGTGAACTCTCCAGTTTGATGTACAAACAGTGACAGTGGATCCTGAGCTGATTCCCCCACTCCTCAACCTTCATCCACTAAGAAGTTGCAAAGGCATCCTGCGTGAGTGAGTCACTGCATTCAAGGGCACTTTTTCACATATATAAACCTTAGTTCTGTGGGGTGGGGAGTATGAAAATGCCACAGCAAATGTACCAGGAATGTCCCTCTCTTAGATCCTTAAGTAACTTAGATTTGTAAGTAAATTAGGCCTGAAAATTAGTTACTCTTGTGCTATAGTGTATAAATCTTTTAACTTAAGTTAAACATAGCTTAATTTATCAATTAAGTACTGTTAGGTTTAAATGATGTTAAACCATTAGGCCTAAAGTGTTGTTCAAGTCCTTGTGGTGTTTTGTGTAAATTTCCTGAAACAGCTCCCTGCCAGGACCTGGGAGCCTCCTTTGGACCTGACAAGGACCAATCTGTGTCTGATTTTTAATACTGACACGATGTTACACCAATGAGAACGTTTATGCATCTCCCCAGCTGCTCTAGCCACTGCCCAGGCAATGTATTAACTTTTTCACTGCCCAGAATGAGACTTGCAGACACTTTGTTCTCTCTCCTGAGTGAAACAAAAGGACTGAGATGAAGATACACACTGAAACAGCATGAAAACACCGAGGTCTGACAAAAGGAAGGAGTCAGGTCCCAGATGGAAGGGATTAATGGAGATGCCTCACTCTTGGACTGAAATTTCTCTTTGTTTTATTTTAAGCTGTAGAGAAGAGACTTTTGTTTCCCTATAACTCAGAAAGGTGTTCTGGGGTGGATGAATGTTCTAATTGTAAATATGAGGAGAGCCATTGGTGCTGAAGTGAGCAGATGTTGAAACAGCAGTGAGCCCATGAGAAGTTTGAATAGAGAGAAGACCCCTACTTCCCTCCAGGGAAGAGAAGAAGAAAGACCTCCATTTCCAAAGCTGAAGAGAGCTTCTGTTTGAACTGTTATAATCCTTGAAGAGTGCCCCAGAAGTTGATATGGCTCTCGATAACAGTTGTGGGAAGACTATTAGTGGAGGAAGGGATTTTCACACAGTGATCAGATTCCCATTCTCCCAGGAGGTTGATCACTGTGACATCAAGGCCATGAGAAAACTGTTTCTTGTGGAGAAATCTCCATAGACTGAAGAGAGAAGTCTCCTCTCCCAAGTAAATTGGTGAAAGATTATTTTTAGGGATGGTAAACTGACTGACTTTTTTCTGTACGTTGTGAAAGAAATGAAGTTGTGGGGGGAGGAGAAGCGTTCCAAAAGTTTTATTCTGAGGGGTTTTTTTTCTTTTTTTCCTTTTAGTTTCTAGCAATAAAGTGTTTCTTTGTACCCTTTAAAGTTTGAGCCTGTTTTGCCTTCCTCCTAATCCTATCTCATAGAAGGAAATGAGTAAATAATTCTAGTGGGTCCACTGGCAATTTGGCCAATGCTAAATGTGTGACATAAATTGGTGCATTGGCCAGGAAATCTCAAATTGGTGAACAAAAGCCACTACACAAAACTGGTTTCTGTCTGGTTGAACTGAAACAGTGACATTCCTGACCTCAGATTATCCTTCGACTCAATAAGGAGAATTTCCTTATTCCTTTTCATCGTTGCCCTTTCTCCCTCTTCTCCTCCTTGCCTACCACCCAGCCTCCACATAGGTATTTTTTAGGTTGATTTTGGGCTTAGATTGATTTGGTTTAGGGCTTTGTTTGCTTTTTCTCTGTGTGCTTTAACCATCTAGTCAGTAGCAGAGCAAACCTTTGCAGCGCTTTCGCTTTTGTACCAAACCTGCTTTTGCCAACACTTTTGATTCTTACAGCCACCCTAAAACTCCCATTGGCAGCAACCTTTCTGCCCAGCACTGAAGGAGAGGACCAGCCTCCCAGCCTTGATGAAGATGGGCTGTGCTGAACACCACCTGATAGTCTAACTCTGAATAGTGCCAAAATCCAAGGAAAGGCAAGGTTTCAGCTCTGCCCTGGCCCCATGCTCCCTTGGTGATCTCCACCCAACTTTCCTGCTCAGCAGCTTGACCAGCCTTAATTCTGTCCTGATACATCCCAATGAAGTGCCTCAATCACTGGGATTTCCCTCTGGGAAGAATCATAGAATCCTAGAATAATTAGTGTTGGAAGAAGCCCCAAGGATCACCTAATTCCAGCCCTTCTGCTGTGGGAAGAAGCCACCTGAAAATTACATGTGGAAACGCCCAGCAAGTGAATAGTTCTTTTTGGAATATTTTTAAAATTAAATGTGTGATATCTACCCTCTCAGAACAGAGAGGTGAAGGGTAGGTACTGCTAGGAATTAAATTTTCATAGTGTTTTGGAAGCAAAGGGACACCAAACATTATTGCCTTGGCAGAACTGGAAGGGTAGCAGAACACATATGCACATCCAACCTGGCTTGATCTTTTCCTCAAAGAGTAATGAATTTTTTTAGTTCCAGTCACATGTCAGACTAAATAGGAAAAGCAAAGAGAAATCCTTCTTCCTTTAGGCTTTACTCTCAACCTACAGCAATTGTACTTTGTACTTTTCACAGTTCCAGCTAGAATTTCTTAAGCACACTGAAGAAAAAGCTTTTGTTCACTCTTCATCCTTTCACTCCATCAAAATTAGGCCATGTTAACTGAGGATAGCAGATTCAAACTGGTGTCGAAATGGTTAAAGTGACCAGAAAAATGCATGCTTAAAAAAAAAATAAAATCTGGTTTGCCAGGCAACTGTGGAGCAAAGCAAGTAAAATTATTGCCATTTAAATTTCATATCCCACTGAAAAAAATATTTAGTGCAGAAACTGCTTCAGACACAGGGATAGCTTAGTTAAAAATAATTATGGGAAGAGCTGAGAGCAAGACTAATTCCTAGAGACAGAGTATATATTATAGTAGCCACTGCACTGATAAACATGAATATGATAATCTTATGATTAAATTGTGCTGAAGCAGACCTTGGTAGAATAAGCTGCAATAGATTTAAAGAAAATGTAGATGTATAAAAATGTAAAAGTAAAAGAGGCTTTTCTCAAATAAGTGCCCCATTAGAACACAAAATGAATGCACAGGCACCAGGAGCTTGCAGGAAATCACTTTGACCACTGTGTCCTGATTTATACAAGTGCTGTGATTCTCCATTTTTTTCCTTCTACTTTCTTTATACCCTTTTTTTTATTCCTCTGAAAGGAGAAAGAGAAACTCTCACACAACTTCAACTAAGCTATTTCAGAGTAACATTAAAACTCTGACTTAGGCTGACAAATGACCTCCCCGTAGGGATCTCTTTCTCTGCACAAAACTGGCCATTGAAAAATATTGTAATCAGACATGGTGGTGATTTTATTGGAATAAGCTTATTCATTCCTGTTGGCTGTCAAGCAAGTTTCTGCATGAACCATTTATCAAAAAATCAATGGGAGGCTTTTGAACATCATTTTTCTTGAAAACGCACAGAAATACCTAAGCTTCATAAATGTATTGATGTGTGTCCCTGTGTGTGTGGGTGAGTGAAATGAAACTGTCTGGACAATGAAAAACGATAAGGAGCTCTAAAGTTCTCTTAGATGAGGTCCCAGTGCAGAAAGGAAATCCCAGAAAAAAACTTTCCATCAAGGAGGGTCACTGTGTAGATTTCCCAGAGCAATGAAACAAATAAATGAGCAAAATTACTTCTTGAAATGTGAAATGTAAGATAACTGTAGTGATAAAAAATTAATAAAAAATGGTCCAGGAGAGTTTCTAAAACTCAGATTACATCCAGTAAAAAAGGGGAATATTCATAATGTCCTATTCCTTCTCCTGTTGGATTCTCTGAACTGAAAAGCTGCCACAGATCAATGTCAAAAAAAAGGATATGTGATAGACAAACCATTGTTACAATGGTTATTAATATGTTTTATACATGAGAGTAAAGGAGAAATTTGAGAAATTAAATATATGTTAACAAAGTCTAATTGTGAAGACAGAAATAAGCAAAAAAAAAAACAAACAACAAAATAGCACTCCTAGTATGTACATGTAGATAAATTTTCCCCACAAGACTCTCATATGTTCAGAAAGGCACTTTGAATGAAGAATTCCCATTATTATCTGTAAGTTACCCTCATTCTTGAGCAGCACGGAGCTGTCATTTCAGAAATCACAGGAATCTGTGATTCCTACAGCCCATCCTGCAACCATGACAGGTTTTTTACCACAGCCCATTGAAGGACTTCAGCCACTGGGCCATTTTGACAACATTTATTTTTAATTACTGTCCAGGCTTACCAAAACAATTGCTTTGGTAAAAACATACGGAAGTGTGCCAAAGATCTAAGTTTATCTTAGATAGGCAGAGGTGTCTCTTCCAAAGTGCAAAAAATGGGTGATTTTAATCAAACGTGCAAAGTAGATGGCAAGGCAAGGCAACGTTGATTCCACTTTGGGGAACTAGGAGGAGTTCTTTTAAAGATAGATGCTCTAGAATGGATTTAAGTCAGGCGAGACAACATTGTATCTGCAAACCATTTATTGGTAATGGAAATTAAAAAAAAAAACCAGTTGCTCTACCAAAAAGGACTAGAAAAAAAAGAAAGGGGGAAGAAAATGGAAAAAGGTGGGGAGAGAGAGACAGAGAGAAAGAAACAGACAGAAAGAGATGGAGACAGGGAGAGAGAAAGAGAGAGAGAAAGAGAAAGAGTGAAAGAGCAAGAAAAGAAGAGGAGAAAGAGAGAAAGAGAAAGGTAATGAAAGAAGGAGCAAGGACAAAGCAAGCAGAGAAGACAGAAAGCAGGAAAGAAATAACAACAAAAAAAAAGAAAGTGAGAGAGAGAGAGGGAAAGAAAGAAAGAAAGAAAGAAGAAGAAAAGAAAGAAAGAAAGAAAGAAAGAAAGAAAGAAAGAAAGAAAGAAAGAAAGAAAGAAAGAAAGAAAGAAAGAAAGAAAGAAAGAAAGAAAGAAAGAAAGAAAGAAAGAAGAAAGAAAGAAAGAAAGAAAGAAAGAAAGAAAGAAAGAAAAGAAGAAGAAAGAAAGAAAGAAAGAAAGAAAGAAAAGAAAAGAAGAAGAAAGAAAGAAAGAAAGAAAGAAGAAAGAAAGAAAGAAAGAAAGAAAAGAAAGAAAGAAAGAAAGAAAGAAAGAAAGAAAGAAAGAAGAAAGAAGAAAGAAAGAAAGAAAGAAAGAAAGAAAGAAAGCAAGAAAAAAAGAGATGGATGGTGGGCCAGCTGCCATTCTCAGGGCTGGAGCTGCTGGCAGTGGGTGCTAATGCTGCTGTGGTGCAGGGAAGCAGCAGCAGCACAGCACCCGCAGCAGCCGCGTGAAGAACGACGGACGTTCATTTTTGGGAACTGGCTGCCCGGGCAGAGCCTGAGTTCCCTGCTGGCTGGGCGAGGGGCTGGGGGTGCAGTGGGGATTGCTTGGGGCAGAGATTGGGTTCCCTTCCCTTTGTCCTGCAGCTGTTGCTTCGTGTTGTGCAGCCACGCTGGGCTCCAGCTGCTCCTCTGGCTGCTGGCCAGAGCCCTGCACCTCAAGCTCAGCCTCACTCATGGGCTCATGGCTGCTGTGGCTCGCTGAGTCCAGCAGGGCCTGGCTACAGCCTGGGGGCTCTGTGGGTCAGGGATGGGGCTCTGGGGCTCTGCCTGTGGCAGCTCTTGGCAGAGGGCAGGACAACCTGGTGCGCTTTGGCACAGCGGCTGCACGGTCACACTCTCTGCCCACGGGGACAGCTCTTGGCTTGCCAGCTCTTCTTCCCTTGGGGACAGCTCTTGGCATCTGTCACCCTCATTGTCATCTCGTTGGTACAGCTCCTGCTCTACCTTCACTGTCATCTCTTCTTCCCATGGGGACAGCTCTTGGCATTTGTTGTCCTCATCATCATCCCACTGGTAGAGCTCCTGCTCTACCTGCACTGTCACCTCCTCTTCCCATGGAGGTAACTCTTGACATCTGCAATCCTCATTGTCACCCCACTGGGAGAGCTCCTGCTCTACCTGCACTGCCACCTCCTCCTCCCATGGAGGTAACTCTTGACATCTACGGTCCTCATTGTCACCCCACTGGTAGAGCTCCTGCTCTTCCTGCACTGTCACCTCCTCTTCCTGCACTGTCACCTCCTCTTCCCGCACTGTCACCTCCTCTTCCCATGGGCACAACTCTTGACATCTGCAATCCTCATTGTCATCCCACTGGGAGAGCTCCTGCTCTTCCTGCACTGTCACCTCCTCTTCCCATGGAGGTAACTCTTGACATCTGCAATCCTCATTGTCATCCCACTGGTAGAACTCCTGCTCTTCCTGCACTGTCACCTCCTCTTCCCATGGGCACAACTCTTGACATCTGCAATCCTCATTGTCATCCCACTGGTAGAGCTCCTGCTCTTCCTGCACTGTCACCTCCTCTTCCCATAGGGCCAGCTCTTGACATATCTTGTCCTCATCATCATCCCATTGGTGCAGCTCCTGCACTGTCATGCTTTCTCCCCACCAAGATAGCTCTTGCTGTCTCTCATCTGCCCACTGCTTCCCTCACATCTACCGGCCAGCAGTGCAGCTCCTGGTGTGTCACAGCTCCCCAGGGGCAGACTTCCTGGAATGTCACTTCTTCCCATCGAAGAAACTCTTCTACCATAATTTCTTCCCACAGGCAAAACTCTCGGCAACAGACATCTACCCGTGGGCAAAGATCTTCGCCCACTGTGTATTCCCACTCCTGGTCCATGGTGACAAAGGCTCCCTCCCCAGTCTCTGACAGGGGCAGGACTGAGCTGCCCCCTACTCCCAGCCAAGGTGCGCTGAAGGCCTGGTCTTGCAGCATGCTGGGCAAGGGGCTGGGGGCCTGGGAGTTGGGGATTGCCTCATCCTCCACCATGTCTTGATGTTTTCAGGCATAGATATGTCCCGGGACACAGCCACTGTCCTGGCACTGGCCAGCCCAGGGCCCTGCAGTGGCCCTTGAATGCCCTGAGCCGGGCCGGGGCTCTGGGATGTCACAAGGGACTTTGGGCATCACAATGTCCCGCGTCACAGAGGGCCCTGACACACCGTGCCTGTGTCACCAAGGGCCAGCCCGGCAGCCCTGCACAGCCCAAGGCCCTGGGAGTGGCCTGGAGCAGCCCCTGGGGGCCTTGGGGGCTGCAGCCCCTTGTTGTGTGCGCTCAGTGCAATGATCAGAACGGCCGTGCCCAGGGAAGGTGCAAAGGACACCGTGGGGCAAAGCCCAGAGTGTGGGGCTTGTTGAACTGTTCATGGCAGAGACAGGGGGGAGAGGGAGAAGAAAGAGAAAGAGAAAGAGAAAGAGAAAGAGAAAGAGAAAGAGAAAGAGAAAAGAGAAAGAGAAAGAGAAAGAGAAAGAGAAAGAGAAAGAGAAAGAGAAAGAGAAAGAGAAAGAGAAAGAGAAAGAGAAAGAGAAAGAGAAAGAGAAAGAGGAAATAAAGAATGAAAAAACTAATTAAAAAAAAAAACGAAAGAAACTAAGAAAGAAAGAAAAGGTCATAGGTGAGGGGATAGAAAGAGAGAGACAGAGACAGAGAGGGCTGAGGAGGAAAACTTCCCCCCTGTGTGCCTGCCAAGGCCGTCCCGGTGCCGCTCTCCATCAGGGCTCCTTGGTGCTGAGGCTCCCCCCAGAACATGGAGCTCAGCACAGGGACACACCCTTGGGCCAGGGGAACAGCCAGGTCCCTGCCCTGCCTGGGGCAACTTGGACGCAGTCTCTTGCAGCACACTCTGCATCTGTGCCATCCCTTTGCATGCCGTGCAGTGCTCTGCTGCAAGGCCTCAGCAATAAGCCTGGGGAGCGCCTTGGGGCTCTGGGAGGGACTGGCACTCGTCCTAACTGTACCTGCTCCTTGTTCTTCTTGTTCTCCTTGTTCTTCTTGTTCTTCTCCTTCTTCTTGTTCTTATTCTTCTCCTTCTTGTTCTTCTTGTTCTTCTTGTTCTTCTTGTTCTTCTTGTTCTTCTTGTTCTTGTTCCCCTTCTTCTTGTTTTTCTTGTTCTTCTTGTTTCTCTTGTTAATCTTATTCTCCTTGTTCTTCTCTTATTCTTGTTCTTATTTCTCTTCTTCTTGTTGTTCTTGCTCTCGTTCTTTCTTATTCTTAATCCTTATTCTTATTCTTATTCTTATTATCATTCTTATTATCATTCTTATTATCATTCTTACTATCATTCCTATTCCTAAACCTATTCCTAGCCCTATTCCTATTCTTACTCATTTTCAATACTACTACTTCATCAGATTCAACTTTTCCTTGTTCTTCCTAATATTTCTGTTCTTACTCTTTATATTTTTGTGGTTTTAGGGGGAGTTTTCTGGTTTTTTTGGTGTGGATTTTTTTGGTTTCCGGGTTTTTTTTCTTTATTACTACTATTTCTTAAACCCAACTTTCTTTTGTTTTGTAAGAATCGGGTTTGTCGCAGCCAGCAATGCGTGGTCGTGTCCTGGGAGCAGCAGATGCTGTCGGTGCCCAATGCTGATGGAGAAAATGCCCAAGAAGCAGCCTGGAATCCTTGGTGGAGGAGAGGAAAGGGCCTTAGGCTGCAGCAGGGGAGGGCCAGGCTGGCCATGGGAAACCATTGTTCCCTGGCAGGGAGGTGAGGCCTGGGAAGAAGTTGCAGCAGGGAGGTGCCGGGCACAGGGTGCCATTGGCTCCTGGGCAGAGGCGCGGGCGCTGCTCCAAAGCAGGCGGGCACGGCTCAGCCCGCAGGGGACACGTGCAGGCCCAGGCAGCCCGTGCGGCTCCCTCAGGGCGCCGGGCAGGCCGCGGGCCGGCCGCCATCTGCAGGGCCGCTGCTGCTGGCAGCCCAGCAGTATTATTATATAATAATACTTGTATTATTATAATTATATATTTTATATATATATATATCATCTATATAAATTATATATATTATCATATATTATATTATTATTATTATATTATTACTATTATATAATAATAATTTATTATATATATAGCAGTGGCGCTAATCGTGTGGCTGTGGCACCAGGCAGGGGCAGCAGAACAGCCCTTGCAGCGCCCGCCTGAAGCGCTCAGCCCAATCCTCCCGTGGGAGAGGCACGGGGCGTCCATCTCCAGCTAAATGTGCTCGTTGTTCCTGCCTGGGCTCTTGTCCCTCCTTGGGCAGCTCCAGGATCCTCTCTTCATCGCTCTCGTCATCCTCCCGCAGCCATATCTTGAGCCAGGTGCTCAGGGCTCCACTGTATTCCCAGCTGTCCTGCAACAGCTCACACTCACTGGTGTCTTCCCAGCTGGACTCCTCCAAGGGTCTTCTCTCACCTTTGCCTCTGGACACCTCCTGGCCCATGCACTCTTCCCAGGCCAAGTGTCCTTGGTAGCCACGGGCCTCTCTGGGGGACAGCCTTTGCTTGCTGCCAGCATCCCTGTCAGAGACCTCACGGCAGCTGGTGCCTTCTCCTGGGGACAGCCTTTGCTCAGGAGTTTCTTCCCAGTCCAAGAATTCTTTGTAGTTCTTGATGGCTCCCTGGGACAGCTCTTGCTTCCTGCATTCGTTCCAGTCAGAGACTGCTGGGGAACACTTGTTCTCTGCTTGGGAGGGTCCTGGCTCTCTCCATGACTCCAAGTCACAGAAGGCCCCACAGCTCTGAGATTCTTCTTGAGACAGCTCTGGATCAAGGCCTTCATCCCAATTGGACTGGGGGCTACGGGCATCTCCTGGGCAAAGCTGTGGCTCAGCACAGCCTTCCCCTGGAGTCCCTTGATGGAAATTGTCCATTTCTCCTACACAGAGCTGTGCCTCTACCTCAGTGTCAAACCTGACAAAGTGAAGCTCCCTATCCAAGGCCCCCCTTCTCCCTCTCCTTGCCCCCACTGAGCCCCTCTCGGCCTCCTCCTGCTGCTCCTTCCTGGAGGTAGCCTGGGCTCTCTGCGGACCAGCAAGGGGCTGGGGCCCTGCGAGTTGGCCTTTGCCTTGTCCTCCTCCACGGCTGCTGTCCTGTGGCACAGACAGGTCCCTGGACACAGCCACTGTCCTGGCACTGGCCAGCCCAGGGCCCTGCAGTGGCCCTTGAATGCCCTGAGCCTGGGCGGGGCTCTGGGATGTCACAAGGGACTTTGGGCATCACAATGTCCCGCGTCACAGAGGGCCCTGACACACCGTGCCTGTGTCACCAAGGAAAAGAAACCTCATCCTCAACAATGGAGCAATGTCCCTTGGGTGGGTTTTATTCAACTCCTCATGTCACACACCCGGGAATTGAGAGAGAGAGACAGGAAGAGAGACAGATCCAGCAGCTGCCCCAGCCCTGTCCTTTAGTGCCCACTGCCTGTGCTCTCTCTCCCCTCAGAGAGAAACCCCCAGATAAGAGAAGTGCAACCCAAATGCCTTCCTGCCCTGAGGCTTGGTGTCCTGATTTCAGGCAAATTTGAGAGAAAATCTCTGAAGGGCCCCCCTAGGAAACAAACCCAAGCCTCCTCCCCTAACCAGTTTGGGAAGAAATTTCCTTTGAGACAAGTGGAGAAAACCTCTTTATTCAACACGCAAAACACTGCCCAGCACAAAATAGGAACAATATCAAACAACATAAAGTCTTGCTGCTCAGAAGAGATGACAAATTCATAAAGTCTCTCTCCTGTGGGTGGTGGCTCAGCTGTTTGTTCTCAGTCCCCCCAGCACTGGAAAATGCCACTGCCCAGGCCAAGCCTCGGTGGCCAAAGGTGCAAGCTCCTGGTGCTGCCCTCTGGTCCCCAGTCCAGAGCAGGTTCAATTGATTCCGGGAATAACTAAAAGTAAAAAATCTTCTGGGAAACCTCTCTGCTTCAGTTCTTCAAAAGCTAACTAAAAGCAAAGGAGAGCTCTCTCCTGCTGCCCACCTTGGTGACGCAGTCCAGGAGATGAAGAGATGAAACTCCACTCTCTGTGTTGTGAAAATGACCACCTCAGACATCCAAACGCTTCTCCTTCTCCCCCTTCACTCTCAAATCCAGCCTTTAAGGTACAAAACTCGTTTCTGGATTGAACACATGAATGGGTGTCCTAGGGTGACGTTATGGCTTGTATCCCCAGTTGTGTGTTCTGTTTATGTTTGGTATTTTGTCCTGTGCTTTCAGGACTGACTCTGAAAGTGAAGCTTTGTTTTGTCTCGTTATCAGCCGGCTCACCTCCCCCATGGTCTGTGTTTGGGAGAGGCTGGGCTTTGCTTGCTTGTGGGCTGCTTGCTTTTGCTTTCTTCTCACTCCTACTTTTTGCTTTTGCCCTTGCTTTTTCTTATTAGTTAGTTTAGCTAGGCAGTCCAATTCTTTCCCTGGACTGCTTTTTTTCTTTCCCTTTCCTGAGTACCATCTGAACCTGTTCTGGACGGGGACCTGGGAAACACCCAGAAACACCGGGAGTCTGCATTCTGTGACTGCAGCAGCCATCCCCAGCACCAGAGACTGAGAACTGGGCGACCACTCACAGGAGAGACTTTGTGAGTTTGTCATCCTTTCAGAGCAGTGAAAGAGATTTTTGTCATCTGCTGTTGTCCATTTCTTTGTGCTTGGGAGTGTTTTGCTTGTTAAATAAACAGGGTTTTTTCCACTTCTCACTGAGGAAATTCTTCTTGAACCGGGTGGTGGGGGGAGGAATTGTGGGGGTTTGCTTTCTGGGAGCTCCTTCCAGACCTTTTCCCCTAAATTTGCCCTAAACCAGGACAATGGGGATACAATTCAACATCACAAAGTCACTCTAAGACACTTGGCCACTTCTTTTGTTTTCCCAAGTACCCCGTTCTCCATGTTCTCTAGAAACTTAGGGGAAAAAATCTGTAAAGAAATATAAGGAAAATAACTGCAACAAAGGACCAAATTAAGATTTGAGGATTTTATTGAACAGATGGTCTCAGAGATTTGAGAGAGAGAGGGAGAGAGAAAGGGAAATAGAGAGAGGAAGAGCAAAAGGAAGAGGAAGGGGAAGGGACAGAGGAAGAGGAAGACAGAAAAACAAGGTAACAGGTGAGGGGATAGAAAGAGAGAGACAGAGAGGGCTGAGGAGGAAAACTTCCCCCCTGCGTGCCTGCCAAGGCCGTCCCGGTGCCGCTCTCCATCAGGGCTCCTTGGTGCTGAGGCTCCCCCCAGAACATGGAGCTCAGCACAGGGACACACCCTTGGGCCAGGGGAGCAGCCAGGTCCCTGCCCTGCCTGGGGCAACTTGGACGCAGTCTCTTGCAGCACACTCTGCATCTGTGCCATCCCTTTGCATGCCGTGCAGTGCTCTGCTGCAAGGCCTCAGCAATGAGCCTGGGGAGCGCCTTGGGGCTCTGGGAGGGACTGGCACTCGTCCTCACTGCCCTCTGCTCCTTGTTCTCCTTCTTCTTCTCCTTCTTGTTCTTCTTGTTCTCCTTGTTCTTCTCCTTCTTCTCGTTCTCCATGTTCTCCTCTTTGATTGTAATATTCTTCCATCTGCTTGTCCTTGTCCATGTCTTTGTCCTCGCCCTTGTCCTCCATCTTCTTATTTTGCTTTTCCTTATGTTTGATTTTTTGCTTTTTCTTCTACTTATGCTTTGTCTCTTATGATTTTTCTTGCATTTTACATAAACTTTTCCTTATTCCTTCCTTTCTTACACTTCTTACTCTGATTTCTTCCTTTTTTCTATTCTTATAGAATTTCGTAGTCCTATACTTATTCTCATTCCTTATTTTCTTTCCTTATTATCACTCTTACTCCTATTCCTATTCTTTTTCTGATTCTTATTTTCAGAAGTTATATCTTTCAATTTTCTTTTCAATTATACTTTATTTTATGCTTATTATTTTTCTTAATTTTTTCTGCTTATGATGTTTCTTATTCCTTGACTTAAGCTACTTCTTAATAATTTCCCTATTTTTACTCATTATTTCAATTATTCTTATTCTTAGTCTTACTCTTACTCTTACTCTTATTCTTCTCATTCCTTTTCTGCTTCATTTCCTTTTCCTCTTTCTTAAGCATTTTCTTACAATATTCTTATAAATTTCCTTATTCTTTTCCTTATTTCTAGTCTTTTTCTGATTATTTTCCTATTCTTACTATTACTCTCCTTCTCAATCCTACATTCTGCTTCTCTACTGCTACTTCTCCTTCACCTGCTTCACCTTCTAACGGTCCTTCCTTATATTCCTATCCTTCTTATTATATTTTTGTGGGTTTTGGAGTGCTTTTGTGCTTTTTTTGGTGGGAGTTTTTGGTTATTTTTTCCTTACTACTACTACTTCTTACACTATTCTACATTTTGTTTTGTTACAACTGCGTGTGTCACAGTCCAGCAGTGTGCGGTCGTGTCCTGGGAGCAGCAGGTGCTGTCGGTGCCCAACGCTGATGGAGAAAATGCCCAAGGAGCAGCCTGGAATCCTTGGTGGAGGAGAGGAAAGGGCCTTAGGCTGCAGCAGGGGAGGGCCAGGCTGGCCATGGGAAACCATTGTTCCCTGGCAGGGAGGTGAGGCCTGGGAAGAAGTTGCAGCAGGGAGGTGCCGGGCACAGGGTGCCATTGGCTCCTGGGCAGAGGCGCGGGCGCTGCTCCAAAGCAGGCGGGCACGGCTCAGCCCGCAGGGACACGTGCAGGCCCAGGCAGCCCGTGCGGCTCCCTCAGGGCGCCGGGCAGGCCGCGGGCCGGCCGCCATCTGCAGGGCCGCTGCTGCTGGCAGCCTCAGGGCGCTAATCCTGCGGCTGTGGCGCCAGGCAGGGGCAGCGCAACAGCCCCCGCAGCGCCCGCAGCGCCCGCCTCAAGAGCCCGCCGCCTTTCTTGCGGGGAAGCGGCTGCTCGGGAGAAGATGGCCCAGGGCAAGAGGTGACGCTCCCTTCTTCCCACTCGTCGTCCTCCTCCCGCAGCATGTTGGAGATCCAGTGGATGGGGACGACGTCCTCTTCCCAGCTGGACTGCGCCACATCCTCATCGCTGTCTCCTTCCCAGCTGGACTGCACAGAAGGTCTCCTGCCATTGCCCTGGGACACCTCCTGCCCAATGGAATCTTGTTCCACGGGGAGCCCATCTCGGGAAAATCCTGCCAGGCCTTGCTGCCTGACTTCTCCTTCTCCCTCCCGAGCATCCACGGCGCTCCCTTCCTCCCACTCATCGTCCTCCTCCCGCAGCAAGGCCGAGATCCAGCGGATGGGGACGACGTCCTCTTCCCAGCTGGACTGCGCCACATCTTGGTCTCTGTCCCCTTCACACCTGCACTGCACAGAAGGTCTCCTGCCATTGCCAATGGACCCCTCCTGGCAAGTGCAATCCTGGTTTTTACAACGGGGCTGCTGGAGCTCAGCCCAAGCCTCCCGAGGGACAGGCACGGGGAATCCATCTCCTTCTAAATCTGCCATTCGTTGCTGCCTGGCCTCTTCTTCCTCCTCATGGAGCTCCAGGACGCTGACTTCATCCCAGTCGTCCTCCTCCCTCACCAAGGCCTTGAACTGCAGGCTCTGCATGGTGTCCTGTTCCCAGCTGTCCTGCAGCAAGCCTTGGCCACTGGCATCTTCCCAGCTGGACTGCACTGAGGCTCTTCTCTCAGCTTTCCCTCCAGACCCCTCCTGGCCAGTGGAGCCTTGCCCTTCAGGAAGCTCTTGGCCAATGCACTCTTCCCAGTCAGAGTGCTCTTGGTGGCCACCAGCTTCTCTGGGGGACACCTCCTGCTGGCTCTGTTCTTCCCAGTCTGACACTTTTGGAGAGCTAGACAATTCTCCTTGGAGAAGCTGTTGAACACAGGCTTCCCCTGGAGTGCCTTGCAGGTTTTGGTTCACTTCTGATTGGGAAAAACCTGTCTCTCCCTCAATGTCAAACCTGCCAAGCAAAATATCCCCATGCAAGGCCCCCCTGCTCCCTCTCCTTGCCCCCACTGGGCCCCTCTCGGCCTCCTCCTGCTGCTCCCTCCAGGCCTGGGCTCTCTGCGGGCCGGCCGAGGGCCTGGGGCCCTGCGACTTGGGCTTTGCCTCCTTCTTCTCCATGTCTGCAATCCTATGGCACAGCCAGGTCCCTGGACACAGCCACTGTCCTGGCACTGGCCAGCCCAGGGCCCTGCAGTGGCCCTTGAATGCCCTGAGCCTGGGTGGGGCTCTGGGATGTCACAAGGGACTTTGGGCATCACAATGTCCCGTGTCACAGAGGGCCCTGACACACCGTGCCTGTGTCACCAAGGAAAAGAAACCTCATCCTCAACAATGGAGCAATGTCCCTTGGGTGGGTTTTATTGAACTCCTCATGTCACACACCAGGGAATTGAGAGAGAGAGACAGGAAGAGAGACAGATCCAGCAGCTGCCCCAGCCCTGTCCTTTAGTGCCCACTGCCTGTGCTCTCTCTCCCCTCAGAGAGAAATCCCCAGATAAGAGAAGTGCAACCCAAATGCCTTCCTGCCCTGAGGCTTGGTGTCCCGATTTCGGGCAAATTTGAGAGAAAATCTCTCAAGGGCCCCCCTAGGAAACAAACCCAAGCAATCCTCCCCAAACAGTTTGGGAAGAAATTTCCTTTGAGACAAGTGGAGAAAACCTCTTTATTTAACACTCAAAACACTGCCCAGCACAAAATAGGAACAATATCAAACAACATAACGTCCTGCTGCTGTGAAGATCTGACAAAAATCAGAAAGTCTCTCTCCTGTGGGTGGTGACTTAGCTCAGTCTGTTCTCAGTCCCTCCTGCACTGGAAAATGCCACTGCCCAGGCCAGGCCTCACTGGCCACAGGTGCAAGCTCCTGGTGCTGCCCTCTGGTCCCCAGTATAAAGCAGGTTCAAATGATTCTGGGAATAAATTTTAAAAAACAACATCCTGGGAAACCTCTCTGCTTCAGTTCTTCAAAAGCTAACTAAAAGCAAAGGAGAGCTCTCTACTGCTGCCCACCATGGTGACACAGTCCAGGAGATGAAGAGATGAAACTACACTCTATGTGTTGTGAAAATGACCACCTCAGACATCCAAACGCTTCTCCTTCACCCCTTTCACTCTCAAACCCAGCCTTTAAGGTGCAAAACTTGTTTCTGGACTAAACAGATGAATGGGGGTACAATTCAACATCACAAAGTCACTCCAGTGGATTTGGCCACTTCTTTTGTTTTCTGAAGTACCCCGTTCTAAGTGTTCCCAAGAAATTTTGGGGGAAAAATCACTAATAAAATAAGGAAAAAAAAGAAAAAACCTAATGTCCAAGAAAGGAGCAAATTCAGTATTTTGGATTTTATTAAAATGTTCGAGATGTGAGAGAGAGAGAAAGGGCAATGAAGCGGATGAGGAAGGGGAAGAGGAAGAGGAAAGGGAAAGGGAAGGGGAAGAGGAAGAGAGGAAAAAAAGGTAATAGATGAAGGGATAGAAAGAGAGAGACAGAGGGAGATGAGGAGGAAAACTTCCCCCCTGCGTGCCTGCCAAGGCCGTCCCGGTGCCGCTCTCCATCAGGGCTCCTTGGTGCTGAGGCTCCCCCCAGAACATGGAGCTCAGCACAGGGACACACCCTTGGGCCAGGGGAACAGCCAGGTCCCTGCCCTGCCTGGGGCAACTTGGACGCAGTCTCTTGCAGCACACTCTGCATCTGTGCCATCCCTTTGCATGCCGTGCAGTGCTCTGCTGCAAGGCCTCAGCAATGAGCCTGGGGAGCGCCTTGGGGCTCTGGGAGGGACTGGCACTCGTCCTCACTGCCTCTGCTCCTTGTTCTCCTTCTTCTTCTCCTTCTTGTTCTTCTTGTTCTCCTTGTTCTTCTCCTTCTTCTCGTTCTCTGTGTTCTCCTTTTTCATTGGAATATTCTTCCATCTGCTTGTCCTTGTCCATGTCTTTGTCCTTGCCCTTGTCCTCCATCTTCTTATTTTGCTTTTCCTTATGTTTGATTTTTTGCTTTTTCTTCTACTTATGCTTTGTCTCTTATGATTTTTCTTGCATTTTACATAAACTTTTCCTTATTCCTTCCTTTCTTACACTTCTTACTCTGATTTCTTCCTTTTTCTATTCTTATAGAATTTCGTAGTCCTATACTTATTCCTTATTTTCTTTCCTTATTATCAATCTTACTCCTATTCCTATTCTTTTTCTGATTCTTATTTTCAGAAGTTATATTTATCAATTTTCTTTTCAATTATACTTTATTTTATGCTTATTATTTTTCTTATATTTTTTGCTTATGATGTTTCTTATTCCTTGACTTAAGCTACTTCTTAATAATTTCCCTATTTTTACTCATTATTTCAATTATTCTTATTCTTATTCTTATTCTTATTCTTATTCTTATTCTTACTCTTACTCTTACTCTTACTCTTACTCTCCTCATTCCTTTTCTGCTTCATTTGCTTTTTCTCTTTCTTAAACATTTTCTTTCAATATTCTTATAAATTTCCCTATTCTTTTCCTTATTTCTAGTCTTTTTCTGATTATTTTCCTATTCTTACTATTACTCTCCTTCTCATTCCTACACTTATACTTCTCTACTGCTACTTCTCCTTCATCTGCATCAACTTCTAACGGTCCTTCCTTATATTCCTATCCTTCTTATTATATTTTTGTGGGTTTTGGAGTGCTTTTGTGCTTTTTTTGGTGGGAGTTTTTGGTTATTTTTTCCTTACTACTACTACTTCTTACACTATTCTACGTTTTGTTTTGTTACAACTGCGTGTGTCACAGTCCAGCAGTGTGCGGTCGTGTCCTGGGAGCAGCAGGTGCTGTCGGTGCCCAATGCTGATGGAGAAAATGCCCAAGGAGCAGCCTGGAATCCTCGGTGGAGGAGAGGAAAGGGCCTTAGGCTGCAGCAGGGGAGGGCCAGGCTGGCCATGGGAAACCATTGTTCCCTGGCAGGGAGGTGAGGCCTGGGAAGAAGTTGCAGCAGGGAGGTGCCGGGCACAGGGTGCCATTGGCTCCTGGGCAGAGGCGCGGGCGCTGCTCCAAAGCAGGCGGGCACGGCTCAGCCCGCAGGGACACGTGCAGGCCCAGGCAGCCCGTGCGGCTCCCTCAGGGCGCCGGGCAGGCCGCGGGCCGGCCGCCATCTGCAGGGCCGCTGCTGCTGGCAGCCTCAGGGCGCTAATCCTGCGGCTGTGGCGCCAGGCAGGGGCAGCGCAACAGCCCCCGCAGCGCCCGCAGCGCCCGCCTCAAGAGCCCGCCGCCTTTCTTGCGGGGAAGCGGCTGCTCGGGAGAAGATGGCCCAGGGCAAGAGGTGACGCTCCCTTCTTCCCACTCGTCGTCCTCCTCCCGCAGCAGGTTGGAGATCCAGTGGATGGGGACGACGTCCTCTTCCCAGCTGGACTGCGCCACATCCTCATCGCTGTCTCCTTCCCAGCTGGACTGCACAGAAGGTCTCCTGCCATTGCCCTGGGACACCTCCTGCCCAATGGAATCTTGTTCCACGGGGAGCCCATCTCGGGAAAATCCTGCCAGGCCTTGCTGCCTGACTTCTCCTTCTCCCTCCCGAGCATCCA
This sequence comes from Sturnus vulgaris, assembly GCF_052056855.1. NCBI lineage: Eukaryota > Metazoa > Chordata > Aves > Passeriformes > Sturnidae > Sturnus > Sturnus vulgaris. The sequence goes on along the minus strand of NC_142283.1, from coordinate 1,942,652 downwards.
CGGCGCTCCCTTCCTCCCACTCATCGTCCTCCTCCCGCAGCAAGGCCGAGATCCAGCGGATGGGGACGACGTCCTCTTCCCAGCTGGACTGCGCCACATCTTGGTCTCTGTCCCCTTCACACCTGCACTGCACAGAAGGTCTCCTGCCATTGCCAATGGACCCCTCCTGGCAAGTGCAATCCTGGTTTTTACAACGGGGCTGCTGGAGCTCAGCCCAAGCCTCCCGAGGGACAGGCAAGGGGAATCCATCTCCCTCTAAATCTGCAAGTCTTTGCTGCCTGGCCTCTTCTTCCTCCTCATGGAGCTCCAGGACGCTGACTTCATCCCAGTCATCCTCCTCCCTCACCAAGGCCTTGAACTGCAGGCTCTGCATGGTGTCCTGTTCCCAGCTGTCCTGCAGCAAGCCTTGGCCACTGGCATCTTCCCAGCTGGACTGCACTGAGGCTCTTCTCTCAGCTTTCCCTCCAGACCCCTCCTGGCCAGTGGAGCCTTGCCCTTCAGGAAGCTCTTGGCCAATGCACTCTTCCCAGTCAGAGTGCTCTTGGTGGCCACCAGCTTCTCTGGGGGACACCTCCTGCTGGCTCTGTTCTTCCCAGTCTGACACTTTTGGAGAGCTAGACAATTCTCCTTGGAGAAGCTGTTGAACACAGGCTTCCCCTGGAGTGCCTTGCAGGTTTTGGTTCACTTCTGATTGGGAAAAACCTGTCTCTCCCTCAATGTCTAACCTGCCAAGCAAAATGTTCCCATGCAAGGCCCCCCTGCTCCCTCTCCTTGCCCCCACTGGGCCCCTCTCGGCCTCCTCCTGCTGCTCCCTCCAGGCCTGGGCTCTCTGCGGGCCGGCCGAGGGCCTGGGGCCCTGCGACTTGGGCTTTGCCTCGTCCTTCTCCATGTCCGGTGTCCTGTGGCACAGCCAGGTCCCTGGACACAGCCACTGTCCTGGCACTGGCCAGCCCAGGGCCCTGCAGTGGCCCTTGAATGCCCTGAGCCTGGGTGGGGCTCTGGGATGTCACAAGGGACTTTGGGCATCACAATGTCCCGCGTCACAGAGGGCCCTGACACACCGTGCCTGTGTCACCAAGGGCCAGCCCGGCAGCCCTGCACAGCCCAAGGCACTGGGAGTGGCCTGGAGCAGCCCCTGGGGGCCTTGGGGGCTGCAGCCCCTTGTTGTGAGCGCTCAGTGCAATGATCAGAACGGCCGTGCCCAGGGAAGGTGCAAAGGACACCGTGGGGCAAAGCCCAGAGTGTGGGGTTTGTTGTGCTCTTTATTGAAGTAGGGAGAGAGAGAGAGAGAGAGAGAGAGAGAGAGAGAGAGAGAGAAAGGAAAGGAAGAGAACAGGAAAGAAACATAACAAAAAAAATAAAGTGAGAGAGATGTAAAGAGAGAAAGAAAGAGGTAAAGTGAGAAAGAACGATGGAACAACAGGAAGGAAGGAAGGCAGGGAGGAAGGGAGGCAGGCAGGCAGGAAGGAAGAAAGGAAGGAAGGAAGGAAGAAGCTCATCACATTGCCTTCTAATGATTCAAGGGGGATAGGGAAAGTCTGCCCATTTCCACGTGTCTGGAAATGTGTGCAGCCCACCAAATATTCACAGCAGATGCCACCTTACAAATGTGCATTTTGCCTCAATGTGAAGCTCTGTCATCCTCTGAAAGTGTGCAGAGCAGAGGGATGCATCCCAGTGTTCTCACCTTGTATGCTGACTTCTTTCCCATCTGTGGATGATAAATGATCACCGACATTTCAATTGGTTTTTCTGGCCAAGGACCGTGAAACGTGGAGTGTCAATACAAGAGAGAATATTTCTGAAATGAAACAGGTTTAGATCTGCTTAAATCATTGGAGAACTTTAAGAAGTACTCTGACACCAGTAACTTTTATTTGTTTAAAATTCTGACTACAATATATTAATGTGGATGACGTGGACAGATGAAGAAAAGGACTACTGTGATCCCTAAATAAAAATTTTCAGAGATAAAAGTAGTTTAAAACAGCATAAACTTATGATGTTTGGAAGGAAAAGGGGTGAAGCCAAAAAGGAGTACTGTGATGTAACTGTGGTAGATAATGTCAGAATAAAGGCAATTGTTTCAGTGTGACTGATAAAAGGATATGGAAACACGCATGAAAATTAAAAACAAAGTTAATGGAGGCTTAAGGAAATACTTTTCATGAAAGGAATCCTAATGGTCCAGGTCTGCATGCAGGAGCAAATTTTAAGACAAAAGCTGTGTGATAATTCATGAAGGAGATATGTAAAATCTCAGGCTGTTACGCTGATTACTGGCTAGATTTACAATATAAACTTCACAAATTACAGTGTACAGAGTGGAGAGGCAGAATAAATATACTTTCTAAATCTTAATCACTTTCTACATGGAAAATCTACAAGGTGATTATTCAGACACCAAAAGAGTAACCTGCAAAAACATTAATTTCTTTTTTTTTTCTTTTTTGAGGGGCTGGGGGGGAAGCATAAGCTTAATAAGAGGAAATTGCAGTATTCAAATCCACCAAGACCACGAAGCATAGTATTAGCAGAGTAAATTACTCTCACGCTCAAGGTGCCAAAAGCAATTTAGGCTGTATACAGAAACAAAATCACAAGATTAAATCAATGTGTTTTCCCCATGTTTGTGGGGAAGGAGTAATTGATTAGAATAGCAGGTCATAGTAATGCACCATTCAGTAGCTGACATCATCTCTGCGTCTTTGAAATGAACACCAGCTCATAACATTCACTTAGATACCTTTTAATTACTTTGCTCTGCAGCCAGAAAATGGAAGGCTAACTCATTAACCTTCTTTGCCTTTCTGGAAGGTGGTTTTTTCTCTTAATGTTTATGCTTGTTTGGACCTGCAGTTATTCCCATAGGCTGCAGAAGTATCCATTAGCAAACCTGGTCCAGCTGCAAGTTCTCTTTCACTGCTTAATATATTCAGCAATCTGTTCTTCATGATTCAGACCCATATTCCAGCCTTATCAGTAAATAGAAACTACATAGATTATTTTTCCTATTTCTGGATATGAAGTGCTTTCTGCAAATGCTAAAACTGTTCCTTAGGTTGCTTTGTTGATGGCAGGGGATTAAGAAGGGAATTTACAAACCATAATACAAAACACTGATTTAAAACTGAGATAATCCAATTGTAACAACCATCTCTCTTACTTATGAGTAATGACTTCTTTTTCATGCATTGTTAATGCCTTCCTAAAACACAAGGATCAAGGTGTCAGGAAGAAAAGAGAAATAGATTTCCTGGGTCATTGTACAATTTTTCAAAGTCTGGACTACAGAACTAGATAAAGACAAAAAAACCCGAATTAGAGAGGAATCAACAGAAAGCAATAAATCTGTTATGCTCAGTAAGTTTAGTTTACTTTCCTTTAAAAAGACAGAAAAAGAAGAGAACCTTATAAATTTCTCCAGAAAATTAAGATAACTTTGCACTTATTCACAGAAGATGCAGTAAGATTAGTTGCACTACGGGTGTGAAAAAAATAATGATAATCATAATTTGTGTCATACTGTCCCACTCATGAAAAGAAAACTGCATAGTCATTTAAAGGTAGCCACAGAGGAGTGTGACTGCATCCAGTTTTGGCAAGAAGCCGAGATAAGCACAAGGGAACAATTCTGCACTTCAAAGGAAGCTTTTAGTGATAATAGGTTAAACTCTCCTTTGTCTAATCAGTTATTTAAATACTACTAATTACTTGGGCTATTGCCTAGCTCAACACCTATAATTTGAGGGTCTTAAATCTTATAAAGTACAAAGGGTAATTTCGTACTCAGATCAGCAATTTTTATGTGCTTGCAAGTTACATAAATGGACTCCAAGGAAAGCTCACAAGTTTATAACTTCTACACCTTAAGAAGGAGCTACACACTGAATATCTGAACTGCACATTTATAAAAGTACAACTTCGTACTCTAAGGAAGCTGCAAGCTGGGGAAAACAGCCTGAAGCCAGGAATGCAGCAATTAAGGTGTGTAGCAGTAATGTTAATTGAAAGCTCTTATGCAGGAGGGCAGAAGGAAAAGACCTAATTGAGTGGCCATAAGGCCATGGCAGTAATTCTGCATTAGTCTTTTTGTCTGCCCCTTTGTCTCCCGTTTGAGTCCCCTCTGCTGTACCTGTACATCTGCTCCTGCACCTCAGCAAATCTGGCATATGGAGTCTTCCTGATGTAAAAAAGCCCTTCTTCCTGCGCATCCCAAAATAAATTTTGCTGACTGATAATTCCATGTTCTAGCTCACCACATGATGGTACAAGAAGCTGGAGAGGTACAGAAACTGCAGACCTGAAAAAAAAAGAAATTGTTAAGGTTTATTCACATATTATTGGTGCAAATCAGGGCCTAAGGGATGAGGAAGCAGAACTCTTCTTAAGAGAGAATAAACACTTCTGTAATTTCATTCCAGTGTGGAGGAAATAGCTGGAGTCTGAGTGCACCAGCACCAGTAACCACCTTTAATAAAAGCAGCAGGAAGATTTGGGTTGGGAACTGAGATTATTCAAAAGCCCTGGGGCTGTTTGCAGGAGCAGCCACTCTCACAGGTGAGGCAGTGGAGCCAGGGAGACAGAAAGGTAAGACTGATAATTGTGCCTGTTGTTTTAGAATCAGCAACATACTTCTATTTTTGTCAGAGTCTTTTTACAGAAAATTCAGAAAGGCAAAGACTGGCATTTCCTACAGCTGAGCCTTCCATGGAAAATAAAGAGTTTTAAAGCATAATCCACCAGTGATGACAAAGGCTTGAGAATAAAGAGGCAACAAAAGCTGCCAGGATAAGATTCAAAGACAAATTCCCAAACATCTGGAGATGTTACTGCTCCCACATGATTCTCTTATCACCACAAAGGCTTACAGTGATGTAACCCAAAGACCTTTGCAAGGATGCAGGAGTGGATCAGTCTTATACCCTGCGCTCCTAAAAATGGGTGTGCCCAATTCCCTGCAGTTTAGAATTGGTATTCTATTCTTGCTATGAGGAAGTTTCCCATTCTCCCTCATTCTGGCACCATGTGCAATCAAATATTCATGACTAAAATACACTGCTGTTTGCAGCAGGTGGCAATACCTGTCACAATGCCAGTGGCAGCGAAAACCAACAATGATGCAAGGAAAATTAAATATCTTGTCATATTTTCAGGGCAAAAATACAATTCAGATCATATAAAATAGCAGAAAGCCCAGAGAAATCCACTCCAGCCATACCCATACAGTATGTGAAGATCAGAGAGCTTTATGATGTAACCTTTGGTTGATGAACTTTGATTTAATTGGTTGTCTGTGACTTGTACCAAAGGACCTTCCTGCAGCAGCCTGTAGTGAATTTCCACTCACTGCAATCGCTGCCATAACCTTACCCCTACTCACAAAAGAAATTGACATCCTGTAATGCCTCTTTGAACCCAAGAGGTGGGATTTTAAAGTTTTGTCTCCTACAGGGAGGGTTAAAAATGTAGCATTGAGTAACGAATCCCACTAGCACTTATTTATAAAGGATGTACTGTGTGTTATCCCTTTGATTATTTCTAGATTTAAATTTTCCCAAAACCTTTGACAAAAAAGGGTTTTTTTCCATGAGGATATTATATTGGCTTCTTTGCTTGTGTTCTAAAACTTTTTTTCCTTCTATATCCATGTGGGAATCTCATCTCTTCTCTTACAGGTGCATGTGCCTCCACCTGTGTTCTGGCTCTGCTTCCTACTTTGTCAATCACCAAGGAACAATAAAATCAATCATCCAGCTGACCTGCTCAAAACTTCCCTCTTGAGTATGAATGTGAGCCTGATTGTCATGGGGAATTTTCCCCTCTCGCTTGTGAGTTATTAATTTTTTTTACTTATTTATTTTTAAGATATGCCTAAAGCTAGACCATGTTACTGTGAAAGTGTTTTCAAAGACCGAGTCAGAATTCAAAACTATATCAAATAAGAGGTTTTTTAAAAAAATCCAGGAAGGAATTCAGCTTGGAGAAGGACCTCCAAATTCACAAATACCATATGAGGGCAAAGCAACTACCATGAGCCAAGTGGAAGAAAAAGTCCCAGGGGTTGCAGGCAGATCACAAATTTAAGAGTATGCTTTAAAATTACATTTTATATTAACCCTGCATTCTTTTACAGAGGATGTAAAACCCAATTACTCTGCTCAAGAGTGATTAGTAAACTCTCAGATGGGATGCTGGCTGTTGTATGCTGCATTAAAGGAGAGTTAGACACATCTCGGAGAGGGAACCACTGCAGTGTGGCAGGGAAATACCTGCCTTGGGAGGTTTAAATAACTTCAGCTAATCTCAGTGCATGGAAAGCGACTATATCTCTCCTTGAGCTCCTTTTTCAATCCCTTATAGACTTAAAATTACACACTCTAAATCTAGAAGGACTAAAAGCAGAGCAAAATATCCAGTATTTTAGCCATAGCTCCACTGTTTCAGGATAAACCCTGGCAGATGCATCCTGTGGTGTTGAATTTTAACCTCTAAAACATGATTTCAGATGTGGCAATCTAGGGGACTGCCTCTCGTCTCACACTCCACAGCTGTAATTCATACCAGTGGAGATGGTTCAAAGTAAATTAAAAATACCTACAGGCTGTCTTCTACTACAGTCAGAGAGCTCTGGTGCCTTAATTCTTTAGGTAAGAAGTCAGCTTCCTCTGTTTTGCCTCTCGCTAGGGTGGGGTAGGTGCAAACCTGGAGTGAATTGACTTTTCTTGCCTTCAGTTGGGACTGTGTGAGTTTTCTGACTGCAATGAAGAGGCCTTTTATAACTATGATGACTGAAGCATGTATTTATTTGGTGTTGGGGGAATTTTGTTCACTAGGAATGTGTAGCTGAGTTCCTGAGGAGCACAGTTTATCATATAAAATCTGAATAAACACACATTAAAATCAGGGCGGTGTTCTGCATTAATTTAATTTTGTTGCATATTCTTTAAGATCCCTGAATCTGAAGGACATTTGGTCAGCATTGGAGCACAGTGTGAGAATTAATTCATCATTCTTCAAGTGCTTTGATAATGAAGGTCATATTTTTCAAAACAAAAGAGAGGGCTCAAGCCATGGAGGGAAAAGTGACATCACCTCTAAAAAAAAAAAAAAAAAAAAAAAGAAAAAAGAAAAAAGCCAAATTCAGACTCAAAAAAGTAATCCAGAAATGTGGTTGTCACCAATTAATTTCCTTATTACTTTAACTGAAATAAGAGACTGGCTATTCAAGTATCAACAAGAATGAGTGTTATTCTAGGCCATTATTCCCATCTTCATGCAGAAGACTCAATCACAATGACAAATGTCCATTAACTGCTGCAAAAATCGCATCACACTCTATCTGGAAAAGTAGATGACCTCTATCTGCAGTTTAAACGAATTTATTCTCATCAGCTTTAATCAACTATCAAATTAGTTCGTAATGTTTGGGATAGTATTACTGAACTCCTGGAAGCCAAGCTCGCTGAACGGTGTCACATAATCATTACCTTCTGGAGCATAATGAAACCTGAGGTGCTGGGAAACAACCCACAGTTACAAGGTGATACAAGTCGATACTTTCTGCACTAAAGAAACTATCTCAAACACACAAATCTCCCCCTTTTCATCTGGAGCAAGATTCTGAGTTGAAAAGGAATGCCAGAGGCTGGCTGTTTTCTGCCTTAGGTTCCTTCCAGCCTGCAGGGTGGACCAGGGGAGCAACTTTGCATTTACCTTCCCAGAGCAGGCAACACACCTGAGCTGTCAAGAGCGAGAACTCAAATTTGACAGCTGAGTTTAGTGAAGGAGGATGCTTTTTCCTCACGCAATTCAGCACAACCAGGGTATAACCCAGGCTAGCAAAGGTGCAAAGATCCCCCTTGAACAAGAGGCCTTTTCTTTTACATAACTTGGTCTGATTTATAAGGTTTAAATTCAGATTTAAATCTTCTGGCTTAATTGTTCCATGTAAGAGGAACAAGTGGTGACACACTAGGGAACCTTCCGGAAATAAATTGTCAAAAGATGTCCCTGGTGCTGTGCTACCTTCTTATGTTTTCTAAATTTTATTATTCATAAAATCTGCTTTAAAAACTCGCTGATTTGTTCCAGCAAGCAAAAAATTAGCAGTACTTCATTGGGTCTACAAGGCTGATGTTAGGCTCATTTTCTGGGTAGAGCCAGAAGTAATAAAAATAATAGTAATAATACTAATATCAATACTAATACTACTTATATTTTACACTGGGAGCAGCACAATATTTTAGCCCTAGCCAAGCCCATTGGAGCTGAGTTTCCTGGGGCTGCCTTTCAGTGGCTGAGTGGTTCCTTAAAGCAGGCAGGGCTAAATGGCAGGGTAGGAATTTTTACTCCACAGCACACCATGTCCCTTTCCCCACGGACTGTAAACTCAGCCTGGCTGTCAAGATACGACAACTTTTGCCACATTTCCTTTTTAAAACACCAGTTCTCGCTCAGATTTGAACCGAGGCGAAATCACTCAAGAGTTTGCCGGGCTTTCCCCTCGGTTCTTCCTCTCCTTGACACATTAACACACCCAGCCCCACGCCATTCGGGGGCGAAATATTTTTCACGCCACACGGGAAGCAGGAAATGTTGGAAGAGTGTCACGGTTTTCCTCGAGCTGTCAATGGGGCGCACAGTACACCTGACACAAGCCCTCGCCTTGTGCGTTTCGCTCACGACACAAACGGCACCTCAGGGGACCTGCTCGGTATGTTCTAGTCCCCCTTTAGCCCAGAGATGAATTAGGGCATTTAAAGGAGAGCACAGAGGCTGCTTTCTGAGGCTCGGGGCTCAACTTTGTTCTTGGTCACAGCTCAGCTCACAGAAAGCATCATTCACACGCACAGACACTCGCGGGCCCAGGTTTATGATTAATCCCACCGCAGTGTGCTCATGCTCCTCTAACAAAAATGGTCCCTTTGTGGAACCTGATGGGCTGGAACAAGGCGACAGTATATTCAGGCAGTTTTTTTGACTGCTAGGTAAAAAGTTCAAATTCAGCCCAGAACTGAAGGATGACTCAAGTTTCGTGTTTGGACTTTCTGAAAATTTTCTCTGAAAACAGCGTGTGTGAGAGAGAGTACACATGTACAGGAAAAAGGGATTACTGGAGATGAGGAGGTAAAGAAGGAGCACATCCAAGAATTCCTAATGCACTTGCACTTCTGTTCATAACAGCAGTAACTAAATTGTCACTTGAATTCAGAGTGTAATTATTCTTTGCCTCCCTGATATCTCAAGGCAACATTCCCTTCAGCACCTCGATTTTGTTTTCTCTGAGCTTAGAGGTATACTGGCACCAGTATCAGCCTAATTTGGTGCAGATAGGATGTGCTACAGTGCAGATTGTATGCTGCAACAACAAATGAGGATTAAAAGCTGCAGGGCAGCACTGAATCCAGGGTCCATCCAGTATTTCTCCTCTGAGTGCCAGGCAGAGACTCTGGTGCAGCAACCAGAGCGTGGCTACAGGAGGCTGCTCTTCCCGTCCTCAGCCTGGGGCTGGGCACAGTGAATTTAAGCTGCTGGTAAATTTCTGGGCCCCACCCCACTCCTCTCTCCTCTCCCTGCCTCTGGGTGGGAGTTGTCCTGCCCTGGATGGCACAAGGTTTGTTCCACAGGTCCCTTCCTACCCTGGGAGCCTGGACATTCAGCTGCTGGAAGGTGTCAGAGATTCAGAGGCAGCAGAGTGGAGCTCGTGTTACTGATGGAGGGACCAAGAGCAAGACAACTGTGATAGTTTCACTCTGTGAAGCTCGTTCTGGATGAGTCCAGCCTTCAAACCCTGTGGAGTTTGGAAATTTGAGTATTTGTTCTTGACAGCTGAAAATAATTACTGCAGTGTGAGTGCCATTCCTTGCATTCTTCCTACAAAAAACCCCATGGATTTATATGCCATTACAGGCCTTTAGGAAATGGATAATGCAAGTATTTCGGTGGACATACACATCTTTACCAATCATTTCTCATATTGTCAACACTGCTAAGATAATTATTGTTGTGATTAATTAGCTGCTAAACTAAGATCACAGGCGTCAGTTCCTGAAAGAGAGGAAAACAAAACAATGACAGTGACAATTCACACTTTTCATACTTTTATGAATATATAAAGTGATGCTGAGAAAGAGTAAGTCAGTACAGAAGGGGAGAAGCAGAAAGAGGGCAAAACAACTGCATTGAAAGCTGCCTGGAAAGCATTCACAAAACATTATTCCTCAACACTGTAAAGGAACAATTAAATGCACAGATAGGGTTTTTTTTTAGTGTCAGTAGAAAGTCTGTAACTTCAGCAAAGCTGCAGCAGACACTGAAAATATATTTGAACTACTAAATAAATGCTTCATTCAGAGAAAAAGTGATTCTAAATATGAACAATATAGACTTGTCTTGAGCCTCAATTTGTATGTTCTCCAAAAATAACAGGTTCAATTTTGTTAAGTTGCCCACAGAGCTCCTATAAATCCGGAGAAATGCCATGGAATGACATCAGTTTTATTATCTGAGCACAAAGCAATTCTGTCAGTTGAGCTTGTGCTTTCTGAAACAATCAGACACTGACTTGTAGTGGGCTGGCAGCAGACTCAGATTCACTTCTCAGTGATCCTATTTAGTACCTGATTATGACAGCTTCAGTTTAGGCAGAAGACTGTGAGGATCACGGCCACATCTTGCTCTTCTTACACACAGACAAGTCCTATTGAACTCAGAGGAAGGCTTGTACCTGGAAAGACTGTAGAGCTCACTTCTCTCTGAGTGTCTCATAAACACACACAGCCAAACTGATCTCTCTTATAGCAAGTGTATCCTTGCTCCTGTGTAGATATCCCACTGACTTTTTTCAAGTTGTTTGTGTGTGCAAAGCTGGTATGACAGCCTAGAACAACGATAACCACCTTTATTTATTACTTTATTTATTACGCTTTTTGTTCTTGGGGCTGTCTGAAAGGAGAGCTGTGTGTGCTTGTCCTGGGTGGTAATTCTGCAGTGCTGGTGGTGCACTGGACCCCATGGGCTTCGGTGTCACTTCCTTCCAGGCTGAGCTGAGCTGAAATGACAACAAAAAGCTGGGATGCAGCTGTGTCAGTGGGACCCTAGGATGCTGAACTGATGCTATCCACAGCTGGCAGGATGAAGCAGGTGGCAAGTGGCCTTGTGGCCATCAAGGACGTTGTGTCTCCTACAATCAGAGCTGGCACTTGGCTGTTCAAGAATTAGACCAAAAGAGGAAAGGGCAAGAAAACCCCACCACATAAGGATATCTTTCACAATAATTGTTACATGCAGGTTAGCTTTCTGTCCAGCATAAAACCTGTAGAGTTCTATCAATGCAACAAAGCTTTGATTAAAAGCCCTCAGGATCTTCCTCTGACTTTGGCAATTTCTGGAGGACCATTATCCATAATTATTGGGATCCCTAAAAACATCAATAAGCAGCACGTAAGAGTGTCTACAAGAGCTGCATGCTGTTCAGCTGCCTTTGAAGGGCTTCCAGTGGGCACTGAGATAAAACTTCAGAAGCCTGGAGACCTTTTTCAGGAGAGGTCACAGCCTTAAAGTGATGCTGAGGCTGCATCTCCCCAGGTGAAGATCACAGGAGATCAAAGGTTGTAACTAAGTGACCAAACAACTTATCTACCTGAATTGTTTGTGGTTACTCCCTGACTCTTTAACTCTGCAAAGAGACTTTACGTTATTCATCTATCAAAGTCCTGGATACTTAGGCTTTGTCTCAATTAAATATCTATTCTCATAAGTTTTACTCGTTTATGATTTTCAGGGATTTTTTTTTTTTCTTTTAACTTGCATAGATTGAAAATATAATTTTACTATTACATACACTGATTTGGATGACAATTTTTTACTCCCTAACTATCAAAATGCATTAAGGAAACATAAAAGAAAAATTCACCATCTCTTTATCTCTGTGCATCTGCAGGAAGTTGAAAGAAAGTGATGAATGGCAAAACATAAGAGCAAGGGCTCCCAAAATGAAGGAAATGGCATGATTAGGTTCTGTATTTTAAATTAGAAATAGCTGCTCTGAATACATAAGTAATCAGACATCCATTTATATCCTGGTTAGAATCTGAAGCTTTATTAATTGCAGTGGAATCACATACAAAATGAAGACTTCCTCCAAGAAAACCAGACTCATTAAAAGAAAACTTAATGTTTTATGATAGTATTTTCCACATTAGAGTTCTGGCCATGGCTAAGTCATCGTGGATAAACATACATGTATTTAAACAGAGAAAGGATACACTCTTTTAGTCTAAAAACTGAGCCACTGAAAAACCACCAGACTGAATACTGATTATTCATATGAATCATTAGTCAAACAGAGGTGAGAACCCAAAATATATGAGTTACTATTTCTATTTATAATGTTCAAGTTTTCGTGGCATTTCTAAAGGCCTTTTTTGTCACACCCAGTTGCTCCATGTTGTTAGAAATAGAGAAGAAAACTAGATCAAAGGACGGTCTGTGCTGCTAGTACTCACCTAGTAAACATCCAGTCCCCTTTTCCTTTCAGTCATATCCTTTTTTATACTAAATAAATCTGGGTTGGGTGACTCTTGTGTTTTTACCATTTAGTTCATCACATGAATTCCACTGGAGGACACGGCAAAATGAAGATAAATATGAGATGAATATTCAGAAAATCTGGAGGAAGTACTGAATATCTAATATTTCACCAAAAAAAAAAAGCCTATATTTTATCATATTGTGAGAACACCAATAATTTATATGTTCTGTCAACTGCGTTTTATTACACTATTCTGTATTCAAGAGAAACATGTACTTCTTATGACAAGTTATACAGTGTGATCATTGCAGTAGTTAATCTGTAGAAAAAACGAGCTAAAAATAACAGACATGCTTGCTGAGCCATGTTAGAAATGAATGTGGGTTTTAACTTGAATCTTAAAGAAGAACAGTATTTCTTCCTCATAATCCTGCCTGAAGTTTTGCAGAGCATGATTTGTTCTCCACTTACCACTTCTGCCATAGTCAGGATTTTTCCCATTACAAATCCCACATAGTTTATCCAGGAATTTGAGAGAACCTTGACAACAAATCTGCACCGTGAGGAAAGGCAGAAATAATTGAAAAGCTGAGCTCAAAATAACAACAAATCACTCATTAAGTGGCAAACCAGATCTCCACTTCGTTCATTTCTCTGCTGGTGTGGGCGTCTTTCTAAATAAAAAATGTGCATCACTGAGGTTCTCAGCTGCAGCAAACATTTTCCTGCATAACAAAAGTCCTTTGAGTTCATGTTCAGGGTATGCCCCTGACAAAAGCAATCTTAAAATGAACCTTCTGTGGCTCTCATCTTGATAATTTTATTGTTTGCTACCCTCTGCTGGCTTTTTCCCTTTGTCACATTGAGTTGAAGCTGCTGATTTTCACTGTGGAAGGGTGGATTTTCACTTCATGTGGAAGGGGATTTTCTCTTCCATAAGGGTGGCTTACAAGGTTCACTAAATTCTTCCTTCTCCACTGGCATGGACAAGGACTTTCACTCAGATCACCAGTTTGGGTGAAAATTCTAAAGCCCCAAAACTGCCAGGAATTCAGCAATTACACTTGCTCAGCTCTCCTATATGCAGTGGCAGTTCATTGAGTCTGATACTTAGATGTAGCAACTGTGCCCATTTTTCTGATTTCTTGAGTAAAAACACAAAAAACCCTCCATTATTTCCACACCATTTGGGTGAGAGTTCCATGTGCCCTTGATCTCCACATTCCTCTGAAACATTTTTCTCCTTCATGATGTGTATGGATCTGAGGGAGGGGAAAAAAAGTGGACATCTTATAGAAAATTAGGTAATCTTGACAGCAAACAGACCTTTCAATGCAAAACTGCAGGAGGAAAATATAGTTTGCAGCTGCAAATACATCACACTTGAAATCACAGGTAAAATCATTTCCCTGCAGTGTATGGCTGTTCTCAGAAAATTGTGTTTAGCCCTGAGACTCTCATTATTGAGAAGAGTTGTAAATTTGAGAGAGGTCAGTGCAAAGCCATTGATATGATTAAAGTGGGCTGGAGGCACTGACTTATGAAGGAAGATGAAAAGATCTAAATAAACATGGTCTGGCTGTGGAATGCTTTAAAGGCATCAAGATAACCATTTACAAATAGCTGAAGGACATGAAAACTGAGCAGAGAAAATATACATCTCAGGTACCACAAAGGAGAATAACCAAAACTAATGAGATGAAAATTAAGCAAGGAATAATCTAAGCCAAGTGTCTGGATAAGCTCCTTGAAATAGAACGCATCATGCCATGGAGCACTCCCTCGGGTATGATGAAAATCCTATGGGCTGAGACAAATAGAGCTGGAGAGACAAAACTGGAGTAGTTGAACAAAGGGTTGGACCCTGCCTTTGTAGAGAAGGAGGACAAAAATGTACAAATAGGTCTTTTTCAACCCTAATGTCTCTTAATTGCTGTGGAGATGATGCCTTGAGGAGCTGGAGCAGAGGCTACACACAGAGTTAAGGGGAATAAAATGGGTATTTATTGTGAGGTCTACAAAGGCCTACAAAAGCCACAGCCCAGCAATATCTGTGCCACAGTGGTGGCCCCTGCCTGGATGGCTCCAAGATGGAAGGAAAGGAGGGGCTGGTCACAAAATCTCACACTTTTATAGGTTCTGGTTAATTTGCATGAACCCACCCTCCACCTTTCCACGGAGTTTGTGCTTAGGGCCTGAAGTTTGGAGAAACTGTCCTTGAGTTCTTAGCTGGAATAGGGCTGGTTTGTCTTCATCACCCCAGCACATCAGAAAAGCTCATCCAGGGAGAACAGGAAAATTTAAAACTAAAGGCATCAGAGATACTCCTCTGCTCATGCCTGGCAGAGGAAACATCATGGAGTCTGTGATTGGATTGGCTTCAGATTCACAGAAGTTCTCTGTCCATTGCAGCTGGGAAAAATGAGTCATGCCAAATTTTTCATTCACCAGTGTCCACAGTGGTTCTTCCTTGCAGGACTGCTCTCAATCCATTCTTTCCCCTGTCTGAACCAGTGCTGGGGATTGCCCTGACCCAGATGCAGCATCTTCCACTCAGGGCTTAGAGGTGGAGGAAGATGAAGACCTGTGTTTCAATTGAGAGTCTGAGAGCAAACTCTGCACCCACACCCTGTTCAAACAGCTCTGATGTGGCACAGCTGCATAACCTGGGAGACCAGCCTGCTGTGGAAAGGGCTGTGCTGCCAGAAATCCCGCTGGGACACCCCACCTGGGGCTCCAGCTCAGCCTCTGCTCGTGGTCCCTGCTGGAGCTGGGATGCTGTCAGCCCGGATGGTGCCCAGCCTTTCTGCCTCACACCCCTGGGACTTGCCCAGGTGGCCACAGATGTGGCTGTGGATAAGTTGTGTCCTTGGCAGGTGGCACAAGGCCTGGCCTTAGTGCCTCCTGACCATGCTCAGGCTCCTAGGGAAGGATGGAGACATTTCTCAAGCAGAGAATTTCTCCAGACGTTGATTCAGTCCCTGTTCTGCTGGTCACTGCAGTGAAGACAATGGACAGAGCACTTGTGATTTTGGGGCCTTTGCACCCAAATCCTCAGTGTTGTGTTGAAGCTCAACTCCCTGTGTTTTCAGCTGTGTTGTGCCCTTAGATAATCCTGACCTAAGTGAACTGCCCAAGCCCTGGTGTGCAGCCTGTTTTAGACAGAGGACTAGTAATTAACCTCCCAGATCCCAACCCCCTGATGGAGCCAGTGGACTTCCCTGTCTTTAAAATGAAAGACTGCCTTGATGTGAGCTTCAAAATGATCTTCTCAGATTCCTCATTACGTGCTGCCACTGTCAAATTGAATTTTTACAAACGACGAGAGGAGATGAATCTCAGGTTCCTCGTTGCAGACAGTGACCCCTTCGTGCTGTGATCAGCGAGATGCCCAGTCACTTTTTGATAGGGTATCTGTTCTGAAAACAGCATGCTTCCAATGCAGAATCACAGAGCCAAAGGGGAGAGGGTAAGATGGCAGTCTGCCAACTGGATTTAAAAAAAAAACCAAACCAAAACTACAACAGCAAAACAAAACAAAACAAAAACAAAAACAAAAAAATCCCCCCCCCAAAAACAAACAAAAAAAAAAACAAAAAAACCCCACCCTAACCAAAAACAAAACAAACAACAAAACAAAAAAACAAAAAACAAACAAACAAACAAAAAAAGCCAAAAAAACCCAAGCTCAACCCTTATCTGTTATATTCTGAAGTCGTTATCTGTTTTACAGCTATAAAAAAGTACATTAAAATGTCCCTGCGTGGTCGTAGCCAGGTCATGATTTGTTGGTGCTGGAGAGGCTGGCTCAGTGCAGCCTGACAGGTGTTTAGGTCAGGGTGAAATACAGCATCCGTGCTCCCACTCAGGAGCTGGTACCAGCTCTGGATGATTTGCCAAATGAGGATCTATTTGCAATGTTTTGGTTTTGACAGATGAATAGCCCATCCAAGATTTTTCAGTGCTAGGGCAATCCAAGAGATTGCCCCATTTATGGCGCTTTCTGCAGCCTACAGGCATTTTAATCAGCTTTTACTGGCATTTTAACAAACTGAGTTTCCCTTCAGAATCTTAGATACTGAGATCTGTACACATCTTCAAAGCAGAAACAAGAGGAAAGAAAAAATGCAGAGTCCCACAAATTTCTTAGGGATGAAGTTATACACAATGAAACTATTCCAGAGTAAAAGGCAGAATAAAAAGGAATTGAGATCCTGCAAACACCAACAAATTTATTAAAATTTACATCTTCATTATAGATTGAGATTTAAGCTTTTGGTCCTGGTGCACCTAAGTCCACAAAGTCTGTTCCTGTCAGGCTGGTCAGACTCCAGATTATACCTCTGTCATCTCTCTCTTAATTGTGACATCCTGAACACAATGTAGAAATCTTTGGAAAACAGAAAGCACCATTTAAGTCAGAAAACACAATTCAACATTCTGTGGAAGCCCAGAACAAAGTACTTGGGCACATGGATAGTGCAACATATGCATGAAACGAAGATTTGCCTCTATTCTTATAGGAATTGGCCTGGTAATAAGAAAAATATGATATTTGTAATGGCACAGGGTCATTTGTCATCATGTTGGAGCATTGAGGCCCTGCTGAAAGAACGTATTATCAACTGCAAAAGACAGCTTTGCTTTGATTTTCTTTTTAATTAAGAATTTCAAAGTACAAATAAGGATTCAACTTCTTCCTAAGTTTTCTCTGAATAGCAACTCAGAGGGGGCTTTTTTCATCTCTGCTTTCATTTGGAATTATTGGTAGATGACCTGTGAATAAACTGAAGTATCTTCTCTCAGGAAAAATCACATCAAGTCCAATGCATTAAATATCCCAGTTATACCAGGATAAAGGGGAGAGAAGACTTCTCAGTTGCAAGCTTGATTTTTATTTTAGGGAATTCGTATCACTTGATCACTCATGGTGAGTTTTAGCACTTTAAGTGTTCTGGCTCTCTTCCCCCATCTCACTGTGAGGAGTGACTGAACAGATGGGCTGGGCTGAGCTGCTGGCCAGGGTTAAGCCAGGGCAGATTCTCAACCAGAGAGGTTTCAGACACAGCCCAGTGATGCCCCTCTTGCTACCAGGCCAATATGAATGGCCAAAGCCCTCCAAGTCCCACCATCAAAAACAGGATTTGTATCTGTCAGCGTCCATCCCTGAGACATCACTGCCCAGCGTGTGTGTGGCAGCAGCCCAGGCACAGACACCCTCTGCTCTCCCCACACAGCTCCAGCCAGCACTCCCCAGGTGTGATTTAAAGCCACGCTGAGAGCCCCAAGGGCCTTCTCCATCCCACAGCCAGCAACGGGCTCCGTGGTTTTCCCAGGCACCAGGCAGGGCTGAGCAGCCTGGAGCTGCTTCTTCAGCTGAACTGCTGGGATTTCTGGAATAAGGGTCCAGCTTCACCTTTGTCTGGTCACCAGGGTCACCCCTGGCTGTCCCAGAGGTGACAGATGTGTCCAGGTCACCCCTGGATGTCCCAGAGGTGACAGATGTGTCCAGGTTATCCCTGGATATCCCAGAGGTGACAGATGTGTCCAGGTCATCCCTGGATGTCCCAGAGGTGACAGATGTGTCCAGGTTATCCCTGGATATCCCAGAGGTGACAGATGTGTCCAGGTCATCCCTGGCTGTCCCAGAGGTGACAGATGTGTCCAGATCATCCCTGGATGTCCCAGAGGTGACAGATGTGTCCAGGTCATCCCTGGATGTCCCAGAGGTCACAGATGTGTCCAGGTTATCCCTGGATGTCCCAGAGGTGACAGATGTGTCCAGGTTATCCCTGGATATCCCAGAGGTGACAGATGTGTCCAGGTCATCCCTGGCTGTCCCAGAGGTGACAGATGTGTCCAGGTCATCCCTGGATGTCCCAGAGGTGACAGATGTGTCCAGGTTTTCCCTGGATGTCCCAGAGGTGACAGATGTGTCCAGATCATCCCTGGATGTCCCAGAGGTGACAGATGTGTCCAGGTCACCCCTGGCTGTCCCAGAGGTGACAGATGTGTCCAGGCCATCCCTGGATGTCCCAGAGGTGACAGATGTGTCCAGGTCACCCCTGGATGTCCCAGAGGTGACAGATGTGTCCAGGCCATCCCTGGATGTCCCAGAGGTCACAGATGTGTCCAGGTTATCCCTGGATGTCCCAGAGGTGACAGATGTGTCCAGGTCACCCCTGGATGTCCCAGAGGTGACAGATGTGTCCAGGCCATCCCTGGATGTCCCAGAGGTCACAGATGTGTCCAGGTTATCCCTGGATGTCCCAGAGGTGACAGATGTGTCCAGGTCACCCCTGGCTGTCCCAGAGGTGACAGATGTGTCCAGGTTATCCCTGGATGTCCCAGAGGTGACAGATGTGTCCAGGTCACCCCTGGATGTCCCAGAGGTGACAGATGTGTCCAGGTCATCCCCGGATGTCGGATGTCCCAGAGGTCACAGATGTGTCCAGGTCATCCCTGGATGTCCCAGAGGTGACAGATGTGTCCAGGTCACCCCTGGATGTCCCAGAGGTGACAGATGGGTCCAGGTTTTCCCTGGATATCCCAGAGGTGACAGATGTGTCCAGGCCATCCCTGGATGTCCCAGAGGTGACAGATGTGTCCAGGTTGTCCCTGGATATCCCAGAGGTGACAGATGTGTCCAGGTCACCCCTGGATATCCCACAGGTGACAGATGTGTCCAGGTGTCACCCCTGGATGTCCCAGAGGTGACAGATGTGTCCAGGCCATCCCTGGATGTCCCAGAGGTGACAGATGTGTCCAGGTCACCCCTGGATATCCCACAGGTGACAGATGTGTCCAGGTCACCCCTGGATATCCCACAGGTGACAGATGTCTCTCCCTGCACAGGGACTGTCCGGGTCCCAACACCCTTGGATGAAATCCACTGTGTCCGTCCTGTCCATCCCGTCCCACTGACCCACAGGGATGTTGTCTCCAGCCACCCCAGCCTGATGCTCACCCAAAACCTGAGCAGCCTGGCTTGGTGGGAGGCATCCCTGCCAATGGCAGAGGGAATTGAGGCTGGATGTTCCTTAAGGTCCCTTCCTACCCCTTCATGTTCCATGGCTCTGTGACTCTGTGATTGAGTACCTCTGCCTTCTGTGCCTGCTGTCACTCCAAATCAATTAACATCTTAATCACAGCATCAATAACTTAGCTACAGAACAAATGAGACCACAGCATGTTTATTTCTCCCTCAGAAAGAGAGATTAGTAATAATTAAAATATTTCTTTATTAAGGGAAGAGTGCTTTGAGGATGGAAGTGTGTTAGTCTTCTTATTAGAAATAGATGTATAGGAACTCTAGAAACATACCCACTAAAACCATTAAATGGAGAAGACATAGATCTGAATAAATGCTGAAAAATTTTTATCTTTAATTTACCGTATTTTGCATTATTTCGGAAGCCTCAACTATTGCTAAGCAAACCTGCCTGAGTATTGTTCCAGATACTCCTGGAATAATTGTGTTAATGTCTGCCTTCAGAACAGTTAGACCAGGGCTACTATCAACATCATTCATCAATTGTTACTTAGGTTTGCTCAACACTTTTTTCCTATAAAAGTCCGTTCTTTACAATCTTTTGCCTTTTTTTTCATAAGTCAGGCATCAAGAGCAAGCTTTAACTTTCACCCCAAGTGAGGTGATATTAATTAAATTAATTAAATTTTCTAGTGCATGGTTTGGCACAGCTCATCTACATATGTGGCTTTTCTCATTGATTCAATTTTAAAATGCACGTTTTTCCCTTTTTTTCTCTATTCTCAATAGGTTTCCTCCACTTTAACACTTAAACGCTACTAATTTGCAATGTCCCCGTTATAAAATGGAAAAAAATTTTTTTTTACTTTTTTTTTTATCACAGAAAATCAGCCTTCATATGTATATGCAGTACAGTCAGTTATTTTAGGTCACTTAACCGACTTTTTTGAGCATAACTTTTTTTATGCTGTAAATCTATTCAGACTTAGGGTCTGGCAGTACTTTTAACATCATCCTGGTGTGACAAATTCAAGACAATTGAATTTGTGGCAACAAATAGCAGCAGTCAGTGTGATACCACACGTGTCAGCACTACCTTATCTGCCTGAGAGAGTTTCTGATCTCCAGATTACAACAGTCCCTTCTCATTATTGATAAAATTTCCTACCGTGTGTAATCATTTATAGCTCCACCCTTCCTTTGTTGAGGGTGCAAAACTGCTTGCTCAAAGCACAGAAAGGCAGTAATAAAACTTGTTTTGAGGTTGATTGCAGAGCGCTGATTTCTTTGGTCATTTTGAAACATCAAAGGGGCTTTTTTGCGCCTCCAGCCTTTGCCATTTGTTCCTCCAAAAGTGGCGTGGTCTTGTCCCTTGCTGACCTCCTGCCTGTCCCCTGGTCTTTATCTTTGTCGTCTTTGTTTGGATCTCTTTGGTTTGGATCTCTTTGGCAGAAGATGCTCTGCCACTGCTCAGGAATATCAAGTGCATTGCCATGGCACAAAGCAAAGCTGGGGAGCTCCTAATTCATTCCCACCGGGGAAACTGAGGCCATGGAGGAATCCCAAATGAGCATCAGTCAGAACTCTTCCAGAAAGAAGGAATAGTAACTTCACAAATCACCAAAAGCACGAGATTAGGGCAAGCAGCAGAAAGAAACTTGTTTTGCCCCTCCACCCCACCAAAATGGGTGTAAAGAGAGGAATTGTGTAAGATGAGGTGTCCCCAAAGTCTGAACAGCACTGGATGTCTGGCCCTTTGATTTCACTGATGCCTAAAAGCACTAAAAACAGAGGCCAGACAGAATTAAGAGAATAAAAAGCAGTTGTATTTACTGAAGGCCTTCAGGTACATTTTGGGAAGCCCCCTAAGGGCTACACCCAAAATGGGGTTATGGGTTTTCACACTTGGATAAGTCTGGTCCATTTCCATACTGGGGTTAATCCCCAATTCCAGCTCCAGGTCATGAAGTCATTTACCCCCAGTTTGCTGCCCCAATCCCTTTTGTTTCCATCTCTGGGGCCTGGGGCAGTGAGGGGTCCTTGATTGCCAGCCTGGAGAGGAATTGTTGTGTGTGCCCAAAATGGGAGAGCAGCAGCTCACACTGGCTGTGGAGTTTAGAGTCACACACCAAACAACTGCAGGGTTACAAATGGATGGAAAATATAAAAGCCAAAATCCTGAGGCATCACCTCCTGCAATGAAGCAACTCCAAAATCACGACCAGGTGAGCAGGAGGACTCAGCTCCTGGGGGGAGTGCAGCTTCCATCTCTCATCCTTGCCAATATCTCCTGGGAGAGCAAAGATGCACAGATTTCAGGGGAAGAACAAAGTTCTGCCTTGCCAGGTGAAAAATTCATGTGTTTTTAGGCAGCCATCCCCACCATAGTGGGATGCTCCTGAATTATACAGGGAACAAACAGTTCAAACTCTTGTCTCTGTACTGAATAACAATGATTTACAAATTTAGCTTTTGTCCTCAATATGTAAGGAAACAATTCTGCCACACCTGCTCGCTGCAAAGTTATTCTTCCCACCTTGATGACACAGGCCCTGGACTGAAATATTTACTGCTTTTTAATGACCAATTCTTAACAACATGGGCAGGACTGGATGAGCTTAAAGGTCTTTTCCAGCCTAAAAGATTGCATGATTTTATCCTATGAATTTTCCAAAGAATTTACTGTGTGTAGAAATGTATCTTTAAGTGTGATGTGGAAGGTTTGAGCAGCTGAAGGGTCTTTGCTCATATCAGTCCCTGCAGTACCTTGCCAATATTCCAGGTAACATACTAAAAATAAAACATTATTAAGTTATAAACTTAAGCATACACTAAAAAATAGCCCCAAAGCAAGGGCTTATTAATGGAAAACATAATGCACCACACACCACAATGCTCAAGACTCAGCTTTGCTATGGCTGAGGATGAATAATCCTCACAAATATTCTGAAAAAGCAGTATAAATGTTCCTCATTGTTTTAGATCCGACATCAGTTTTTAATAGTGGCAAGAGCCTTGTTAAGCTGAACGTCCCCTGGTTTTTCTGAGATACCATTTTAAAAAAAAAAACCGCAGGAGGGGTACTGTATTTCATGAAAAATCTAAACAGAGTGTGGAGAGTCAACAGGAAATGGGAGACAGCAGAAAGCTTTAGCCCACAATGTCATCAGTCAAACATCAGATCATCCTGATTTCCCTGCTCCAGAGGAAATTAAGACGTTTACCAAGATATTTATCATTTACCAAAAGCTCTACTTAGATTGTAGGCAAATACCAGCCGTTTTGATTTGCATTGATGTATTTTTCTGTGTGTTTATAATTTTTTTTCTTTCTTCTTATAAATTAATAAAAATAAAAAAGGAGAGTGGCTCATGAGCAGATGCCGTTTTGGACATTGAGATCTCCTAAGAGCACCAGAAACTCAGGGAGGAATTCCACATTTCTGACCAGAGTAGTGACATTAAGACCTTCAGCCTTCCTGGAAGCTCTTTCCACCTTTTCATTTCACTGAGCATCCCTCAGTTCTTCTGTGAGAGAAGGAAAAGGTCTCAGCTCCCTCTGTTGCTCCATCTTCTGGGGTTTTTACTCTACTATGGCCACAATTCCTCTACACACTCAATAATTCAAACTTTTTCCATTGTTTCAAGCTCTCTTCATGTGAAAAATCCTCTGACAACTCAAATTATGTGCTTTGTACTTGAATCTTTATTTAAGACAGGATGACCTTAATATAAAGATTTTCTCTCACTTTTATTTATGATAGGGCTATAGGAGTTAATACTTGCTCAAGCTTTAAGCACTATTTTTATGTAATGAAAACAAGGCTATAAATAAAAATAAAACGAGCTGTCATTTCTCACCTTAAAACCAAACAAAGGGTAGTCAGACACCGAGCTTGCACACTTGTAGCGTTTTCCCTGACATTCTGGAATTCCTGAAGCATTAGGCACAGAAATAAAGATAATGCATCTACATGTGCAACAGCAATACTGAAATTCCAGCTTTGTTCTACACATTTTCCCTGATATAACCCGCTGAGCTCTTTGCTTCTTTGACCACCACGGCACAGCTGAGCAGATGTTCTCACTCAGTTTTTCTCCTGTGAGGCACAGGTCTTTCTCCAGAGTGATCACAGCTAATTTATAACCCATCAAGGCATATGAAAAATTCAGATGGTTCTTACCAGTGTTAAGTGAGCTTCCAAGAAGAAATGCCTTCGGAATTCATCTGAGAACAGAACTGGCATTATCTGATATTTCAGTGCCACGTTGCCAGCAGCTGTTTAATATTTTCATATATGCCACTTGGCCTCACTAGAGCATTAGGCTTCCACTTTTCTGGTCTAATTACACAGGCTTTATATTTTGATTTTTTAATATTTCAAGGTCGGTCATTCTCCCATAGGATCTGTTCACTCTATTACTAAACTGATGTCACTTCAGTGCCTACCTACAGAGGAAAACTAAAACTGAGCCATTTAAAGTGCTGCAGCTGGCTTTCAAGTTGTTTCAAGGAAAGAAATCAAAGAATTTCACTTCTGTTAAATCACAGCTATACTGAAGTTCAGCTACCAAGAAGAATATTGGGAATGCAGTGTGGTCCATGTGCTGTCATGTGGGATTCTTCCAGTTCACCTTTGTCCTGTGACTGTGGGGACAAACCCCTGTGCCCAAACTGGAGCTCTGCCCTTCCTCTCATAACCAAAAAAATCAAACCCCCACCAGGACAAACACTCAGATGTTTCACCCGGACACCTAGGAGTCAGGAATTCTTTTTCCCTTTCAGTAATAGCGAATAAAATTGGGGAATGGAGACAGATCCACATCTGTACGTGCAGCGTGTGTTGGGTGCAACAGTTTTTGTCTGTGTGCTGTGATGGTTCTGACACTGCAATGCTTCTCTTTCCCCCCAAAAAAAATAAAAAATTGAAAATACTTAAACAGTTGGTGAGAACAGACATGGGACTGTGTCAGCTGTGGTGAGAACACTCGCCTGGGAGGTGTGAAAGCTTAATTATTTATTCAAAGCAGTGGGGCTTCAATGGGAGACCTGAGCAGGCTCTTCTCCCTCCTCTTCCCTCGCTCTCCCGAGCAGGCTGCAGACACTTATCAGGGAAATGCAGGTTCACATCCTTCAGGGAATCAGAGAACTCCATCTGAGCAGTTGCTCCACCCCAGCAGCACTTGACATCTCCACCTGTTGACTGTAACCCACATTTCTTTCTTATTTTTGTTAGCAATGCTTGCGCTGGATAAAGTCAGTTTGGGAGAGTGGAGCCTATTCCTCTGGGAAAAATGTAACAGATTAAGACTTCATTCACCATGACTTATTTTTTGGTCAAATGCCCACCTCAGAAGTCTAATTTAATCATTCTTTTTTTCACACTCTCCCATTAAACTAACAAAACTGGCTGCAGATTTATTAATCAAAATTAAGATCTGCTGACATATCTGCTATGGAATTTACAATCAAAAATAAATTTTAGCTGATACAGAGTAGCCAAACAGGACCCTTTGTAAACTCCATGTTATGTCCATGAAGCAGATGAACAACACAGGGCAATGAGTGGATCTTGTAAGTTCAGGTGTGAAAGTATGGGGAGGAAAATTGACCTGGTGTGAAAAATATTCTGGATAAGCACAGTCCCAGGAGCTGCAGAAAAGGTTGTCAATGATGCCTCAATGCATGCAAACATTAAACACCATTTTTAAGCTGCAGTATGCAAGGACTGCTCCTTCTGTTCAACTGGGACACCAAACATTGGTGGAGTGCCTGGGGGAAGAGGAAGGTGGGGAGGAAAAGGGGTAACTTCAGCACTGTAGCAGAACAGGACTTGATATTTTCAAGGGAAATCAGCACAGAAGAGAAATGAGCCAGGAAAGTGACCGGGAAAGATTAAGATTGGTGATCCAGAAAAACCCACATATATTTGAAGTGAACATCTGACCTGAGAGGGAGTAACTGCTCAGGGGAACAAAGCAGAGGGAAGGAAAATCCCTCTGGCTGATGCTGGGATGCATCATGTTGCTCGTTATTAATTTCCAGCAGGCCCTCCTGGGTGAACCTAAGTCAGCACCCAATTTTGGCAAAGCTTCAAACATCACTGTCTGAAGTCTGCTGTTTGACATAGAGCAGGATCTTTACGTGCAGCTTGGGATTTCCAGCAGGAGAGTTCCAGGCACTGTTTGCAGGGCAAGGATGTCCACCCAGCTAGACACCAACATGAGATGCTCCAGGTGCTGAGAGAAGTTTAAGTAAAGACTAGAATTGCCTCCAAAATGGCATACACACTTTTATTTTTTTTTTATTTTTTTTTTAATTTGTTTTTTTTTTTTTGCTGGTTAACACACAGACCTCCAGCCTCCTGCCAGAGATGCACATTTGCCTCCTGCCTCCCCTGGAATTTTTTTGGCAGTGCACTGTTCCATGAGAGGAGCTGAAATGGAACAGGCAAATTCTGCTCAGCAACAAGTATCTGTCACCATTCCAAGAAAAATCACCTTCTGACTCTTCACCCATTGAGAAAATAGCTCTGCTGTGCTGGTTTTCAGCTGCAGCATCCAGACCTCTTCCACCTTTCCTTTTTCAAATCAAGTTCTTCTTAATTTCTCACCTTAATTTCTCACCTGTAGACCATGAACTTTTCACCTATAAGAAATAAATTTCTAGCAGCACCTACTCAAGACCAGTTGATTCTGGTAGGATGAATATCTTCTCGTATACAAAGATATTAAATACCATATTTAACTCAGTTAGCTTTTTAACTAAGGTGTCAATTTGTTGGATTTTTTTAGGTGCATTTAAGGCCATACACTGGAAATTTTATTCAGACTGAATTTGTCTTGTTCTGTCAAAGCACTGCATTCATTTTCTTGCGAAATCAGTTCAGTTGGCATCAATACCCTTTACAGAAAGTAAACCTATGCAGCCTTCAAGAAAGGCAGCTCTCACAAATAAACATGTGAACACCAATCTAATCTCAGCCAGCCTGTACCAATTGCTCTTTTTGCCTTGAAACTGTGGCACCGGAATTACAGCATTTTATTTTCTTGCATACTTAAAGATGACAACAGCAATTTGCTCATCACCTTGGAAAAAAAAAAAAAAAAACAACAAAAAACCACGAAACACTGTATGAGCAGGGGATATTTGATATAAGATAATGTGATAAAGCAAGTTCCAAGTCAATGTTGTAGGTCCAAAAATAAAAGGTTAAATGCAGGTAGATAAATACAAAATCAAATGCCTATTAGATGGCAAATTCTACCTTCTCTACCTGCCCGAGGCAGTGCCCTCATTCTGACTTTTTGCTGCTGAATTCAAGCATCTGAATTGTCCCTCTCTGGATCACATCACAGAATTCACCCCTAAACCTATCCCGGGTGCATTTCACTGGCTGTGCACTCTCAGTTTTCCACCTGGCAGCACAAACAGCTGCCTCTCACTTTACTGTGAATCAGCATCAAACTGTGCACAGATAGGTGTGCTTTCCTCTATATTTGGTGTTATAGCTCTTTCAGGGCACTGTACAAGGAGTTAAGTGGTTTCAGATGTAAAAGTCTGGGTTTTAATGAAGAATTAATTAGGTGAATTTACAGAAAACGTGGAAATTTTAGATTATGTGTGCAAAAAGCAATTAATTCTTTCACTACTCTGGATTGGATCTACCTATAAAATTCAATAATCCTGCTGCACCCAAAACCTCATAAACACTTCTCTTCTAAACAACATTATTTTCTAGTTCCCTAAAATGGAGATCAATAAAGAACTTCCTTAATAACCAAAGATATTTTTTTTTTTTTTAATTAAGGCTCTTCATTTGTAGTCCCTCGTACTGGAAAGCTGCAACCAAGATCAGCAAGTATTCTGACTAAAAGAGGGAAAAGAATTTTGGTCTATTGTTATGTTAAAGGAATGTGGAGAATATAAAATTCAATATCCAGAAACTTTTTTTTGTTCAGACTGGGTTTCTGTCCAATGTACTGCCCAGCTGCCTTAATCTGCTGGGCTCAAAAATCTCCTGGCATGAAGAAAATAATGTAATAGTTAAATTATTCACTAAATACTTAAAAATACAACTGTGTTGCCCTCATTGTTTGCCCTTATTCTAAGAGTTTTCTGTGACCATAAAATTTTTTTCCCTGCTGAGAAGAAAGATAATTCTTTTCACCAATTGCTTTGTTGGTACTCTCTTGTCACAAGGGCCTCCCTCAGAAAATGAAGACTGAAAAACAAATTGTTTGACCTCTCTTTGTATTATCCAATAATGCACAGAGAATTGGGAAAAAAGGTAGTATTAGATCCACCTGAAAAATAGTATAAGATGCAGGAAAGAACTAAAGAAGTAGTTTTTTATTGACTGTGACATTTCTCCACAGAATACTTCATTGGTGGGGACAGAAATAATGTCAGGTTCAAAAAAAGACATGCACACACATATACATAGCAATTATTTTTAAAAGCACAAACGAAACCATTTTTTTTTTTTTTTAAATGGCTTTTTCAGCTGTTTTAGGAAGGCATTCAGGTATTTATTTGGGATGCTATGAAAATATCACTCTGATTATTCACTGACACAAAATAGCATAAGAGCAACTTTTTTTTGTTTGTTTGTTTGTTTGGCTTGGGTGGGCTTTTTTTAAATCTAAGGAGTTTTTCTACATTTGATCCCCAGCTCAGCCAGTTATTTGCCTGCTGCTTGTGGTGAATGGTTCGTGGTGCAGCTTGAAAGGAGCAGAGACTCTGAAGATAGGAAACCCATTTTTAAAGACTCCAATCCTCTTTATAGATCAAGATGAGGGTCCCTGTGGCTGGAGCTCTGCAGGGTTATACCCTGAACTGCTATTTTAGTTTGTATCCTCCACAAATGACAGAACCCCTTTATTCATTCTGTGTTTTGGCCAGCAAGGCTTCACCATTTTTTTTTTATTTAATTTTACCATTTTTGGTGTTTTTAACTCTGCTTCCTTTCTTGTAGATTCTCTGCAGAGCTCTGATGTGCCTTTTAAAATAGAGAAATTCTCATGTTGCTAAGGATATATACCTTTTGCATTTATTGCAAAAGTATGAGGAAAGCTGGGCTGAGCTGAAAGACTTTTACTATGTAGGGCTTGATTTTTAGTAATGTGGCATAGCTCACAACTGTAAAACTTCAGCATTCCAACATCATTTGGTTCTCCTCATATGAATGGTTTCATAGATTTTAACTCAGAATTTATGCAGGTGAAGTTAATTTCAGCACTGGTGAATAAGATTTTTTCTCCCATTTAAATTGTTTTTCTTAAATAACCATCCTCATTTAAAAAGGAAAAAAAAATTCCCTGAATCTGGTCTTTATAAGACTCTTTTTCTAACTGTGCTCAGAAGACATATTTCCATATGAAAAGGTAAATCATCATTTTCTTATTATATTGATTTTCCACTTACAGTGACGGCAAAGATTTTCAGTCTTCCTAAAAAAGAAAATAAAGAAGGATCAAAGTCAACACATTTTTATAACCTGATGAATATTTTCCACACTGAATCATTCAAGAAATTAAAACCAACAGTCTACAGCATTTAAAATCATGGTGTGAACACACCCCAGTGTACAAACGCTGTGCTCCTAAACATTTAAATTCATTAAGTTCTTGGCAGCCCCATCCTATGTGTGCATATGTTTAATATATTTGTACTGACAGAGACTCCACTTCAAAATACTCTACGAGATAGGGATCATGAGATGGTATCAAAAGTGATTCACTGGTTCTTGTCACAAGCTGGACAAGGTTTTCATCCCCTTTGACAATTTTTTTCCAAGGACAAGTAAACAGGAAATGGGAATAAGTTCATCCAGCTTTCCTTCAGCTGCACCGATGGAAACCCTGCACAGAGGACGAGCAGAATTATTATTTGAGTTGACCTATACATATATACTCAAATAATGAGTTTTAATTCTAGCAAATCCCCCCCAAAAAAACCCCACCATGAAAGCCACACCTGCAGGTGGAAATGCTGCTGTCAAAAACGGAGCATTCTATTACCACAGAAACCTCCCCGTAGAAAATGTGTTAATGGGCTCAAAAGACAAAGTGACTGCTTCCTTTGCAGGGAACCATGCCATCCATCACTTCCAAGCAGCAGCACAATAAATTCCACAAGTAGATATGGAATTGCCAGGACAGATCATGACAACCCATCAAACTCCTTGGAGAAAACATACCTGAGTATCCAGGACACAAAAACCCTAGCAGAATTCAAGACAACGATCAGAGGCACCTTTTAAGCACTGCAAATAGCAAAACCTCTAAGATATCTTTCACAAGGTATCTCTCAAAAAATATTTTTCAAGTGTTAGCACCTCTCGTTTGAGGCACATCCCATAAGAAACCACAAAGCAGTACTCAAATAAGGAACTGATATCAGAGCTTCTCATGGTTATTAAAGGATATCTCAGCTATAATTGAAGCCAGGGAGCTACAATCAGGATGATCCTTATTAAAATAAACTAATGAGATTTGACAGAATATGAATTTAAGCCTAAATACCAACAATGTCACGCTGTCAGCAAATGAAATATATTAACTGAAAACTGTTGCATTTGATTTAAGGCCCCATCATGCAAAACGAGAAAAGAGGTCACCCCAGACCTTCAGGGAATCTGCTCTTACAGAAATTTTAATTTTGCTCACAACCCCTGGGAAGCAAAAATAATGAAGTGCCTTGCTGGGACATGTAAGAGGTGTACCAGTCACACACTGGCAGAGTTGTGGCTCGTGTTTCCTCATCTACCTACACGGAATATTCAGCTGAAAGAGCAGATAATTGGGACTAGATAGCGTGTGCTCCTTTATTCACGCTGGGAATCCTGCTCCATGGGCCTGGGCAAGTGTTAATAATTTCCCCAGGACGAGAGGGATGCCGAGCCTGCCTCTCGTTTCAGCCAGATGGAGAAGGATGGGGTCTGCGTGTTGCTGAGAGTAATGCAAGAGCTCCTTACAGAGCATGGAAGCTGTAAAATAAGGTAGGGTGAGCCAGGAACTCTTTCAAGAAGCCTCTGGATCAGCTCCTGACAGCAACTGGTGAGTGCAGACGTCTGAGCCTTTTTGGATGCAGTGGGAATGCCAAAAATATTCACCCAACCCAAGGCGCGCACTGCATCCGCAAACCCACTAACGAAAAGTGACCCTGAAGTGTGACACAGAGCCATTCCCAGACATTCCTGGCCTCAGAGTGGGAGCCTGGAGGGCTCTGCCTCTGGATACCAGCTGGTTTTGTGCCCTGGTGTCCTGCCCTCCTATAAGCCAGGTGGCCACTGGCTCCTGCCTGGGGGTCAAGATCCAAACCCTTCCGAAAATTTTGGGTGTAACCACGTCTCCCCACATTTCCACACGCCCCAGGAAACACCACCCAGCACGGGAGACAAGCCCTGCAAGGCTGCCAGCCCTGCAGCACCATCCCAGGGGGGCACAGAGCAGGTCCCAGCACAAGCCAGGAGCAGGCTCCAGTTATCCAAGGCCACTGGCACGGGCTCTGCTTGCAGAGCAGACGCCTTGGGAATGTGCCACTGGAAAGCTGAGCTGCCTCTTTTTGTATTGGGACAAGCAGCTGCTTGGAGGCTGCACTCAGATTGCTCAGTGGATGCTCTGAAGAGTGGCCAAAATCTTCAGATTTTCGGTGCTGCCTGGGAGGATGCAGCAGCAAGCAAAAAACTTACCCCTAGTGGCTGGGGCTGCCTGGTGGTTCAGTCATAAAAAGTGTCTTTTTTTGCCTGAATGGCTTGAAGGATGGTAGCAAGCCTTTTGTTGGTGATGGTCCAGCACTGAGTAAAAATTGGCAGAGTTTTCCATGCGAAAATGTCACTCCTTGGACTCACTTCTAGTTTTGAGAGCGCCACAATTCCCTAAAATCACATGGTCCGTGGTATTAGATACCAGAAAATCAGTCCTGTTCACACAGATTGAAAAATGACATCTAAGTACCTGTGCTCTTTGTGGGATGATGCAGCCCCCACAGGTGGAGAAATCACTGATTTTCCAGCAGATATTCACTGATATTCTTTCTGAGACTCAGCTGGCACTGCAGTCTTATCTGCAGCTTTAAAAAATGAGAGTAGTAAAAGCAAATCAAGTCATTTACAGGAACTGATTATTTTCTTTCAACTTACCTGAAAAATCAGTGTTTAAGACAACAGGAGTTGGTAGTTTGCCTTTAGAAGTATCTTATCCACTCCTGAACCTGTTCAGTTCGAAGTTTGCCTTCAATATTTTCCTTTTATCACTTCCTAAACCAGATTTCTGCCATCTAATGGAATAAAACTCGCTCATTTCCAGACTGTGCAGGCATTCATGACACCTGCAAGACCTGCAGAAATTATGGTGAAAATGCAAAGTATTTTGCTAACCTGAGTGCTGGTGGCAGAAACTTTCCTCCTTCTGCTTATACAAAGTCTTGCTCCTCATATTCCTTATTTTCTTCCTCCTTGGCTTCTTGATCACTCTGCCCCAGCAATTCACCCCCAGGGTCTATCAGGAAAACAGAAATGCAATTAAGAGCAAAACATTTGTAGCTTACAGAAGCTGAGGACAAACTCCCAGCCTGGCATGTGGAAGAGGCCCAAACTCCTTGTGAGCTGCAGAATTATTAACAGCAAAAGAATTCTCAGAAAAGCCTGGACACGGCCCAACTTGCTAATAAGTCAAATCAGATTTCCGAGGCAAGGCAGAGATAACACAAGATCAGAAGACAAAAATCAATGAATATTCTGGAGAGGGCCGTGTAAAGATTGCGTGATGAAGTGCTAAGTCAAAAGTGTGTTTATATGAAAATCATTCTCCTGATACAATCAGGCAAGATGGAGACTATGCAAATTCCTTTTACAGAGCCCATCCATCTATCTCCAGAGAAAGTGATGTTGGAAGAGAGATAATCTGCATTTTTTTTTTCTGTGATTTTTTTTCTGTGATTTTTTTTCTTTTTTTTTTCTTTTTTGGCTTTCCATTTGCTTAGCAGTAGAAATGAGAATGCTGTGAACAAGGAAAAGATTATGTAGACAGGAGTATTAAAAAGCTGCAAATATCTCACTGAAACCTGACAAATAGTCTGAAGAAAACAACCTTATAGTGTAAAAACCCCAACTTGTAAAAAAGAAAGAGAAAACTCTGTAGACTGAGAATCTATAAATAATCTCAAATGGAAAGCTGACTGTTCAACTGGCATAAAATGATTTCCTTTATTTTCAGTCAGTTTGGAAAACCACTGCTTTAATATATTTTCTTTTGATTAAACGTTTTTTTAAATGGGTGGTACTTTATTTGTCACCATATTTGTATTTCTCTTCAGCGTTTTCAGTACAAAATTTGCATGAATGTGTAGGGTTGTTTCCAGAAAAAGAAAATCAGAAATAAAAAGAGTATGTTCTGCTGCCTTTTTTTTTCCTGCAGATTTCAGTAGCTTTATGCCAGTGACTCATAGCGTCCACCCTGCTGAATTTTCCAAGCAGAGGAAGTGCATAACTCACATTTTTCATCATATTATTAGCTTTTACCTTACATCTTCCTCAGTGGGATCAAGTGTGCTTCATTTCTGCTGCCTGAATCCTTCCATTTTCCTGGATTCAGAGTGAGCACCTCCCTAAAAATGAAATTCGGGGTGAGTGGCCACAGGCTGAGGGAAGGAGGAGATTTCTGGGGTGCCTTGGGGGCCAGCAGCAGATCCACTGATCTGCAAGAAATGTGCAGGAAAAATAATGGTGAAATTTGAAGACAACTGGCCATAAAAGAGGTGCTAAGAACTTAAAAGGAGCTGTACAGATAAAATGGACTCTGCATTTCACATAGGGCAATAATCTTCCTGCAAGAAGATGTTGCTAACTCCTGGTTTTCCTGACAAATCCTAAATTCACCTCACTGTGGCACTAAAGAACTTTAATTTTTATACCAGTTGTGTGTGTGTTTTATGGTTTTATCTCCTTTTCATGTCTCCTCCAGAAAAAAAAAAAAAAAAAAAGCCCTGATGGGCACCAACTCCTGTGATTTGAAAATTCCTAAGAATTTCAGGATGGCAGGATTTTGCAAGGTTTGAAAGCAAGTCCCTCTAGGAGCGAGAAACACAAAATCAAACAAGTGATAAACCTGTTATAAACAAAACCCTGAAACTCTTCTTCCCTGGCTCTTTAGGTTCATTTGGAAGATTATGCTTTAGGTGCTGATTTCTCAGTGTCTTTCTCCTCAAAGCCTGAAAAATAGCCAATTTTAAGTGGCACCAGTGGGAGTTTCCAAAATGTTTTTTCATCGTAGCCCAATGCAACGTGAATGACAATACTTGCTTTTGCAGAGAATGCCATCCTTGCATCCATATTAAACAGGAAAATTCAAAAATCTTTCATAAAATGATACTGAATGTTCGTTTTTTTATTTTTTTGTGGAGTTGCTGCTGTGGTCTGAGGTGCCAGGAATAATAATCAGCAGGCCTGTGAAGTTGCCCGTCGTGACAGTGCTCCTAGGTAAAAGCAAACCCAATATCCGTTCATCTTATCTGAGCTGGGTTTAAGCAAACTGCTTTCACTCTGCACCCTTTCATGGTCAGATACTTGGAGGGGGAGGGAAAAAAAACTAAACTGTGCTTGGAAAAAAAAGGTAATAAACATCCCTGATCACTATTATAGATAGGGTTATTTAATGTTTCTCGAGGATGAAGGATGTGCACGGAGCAGTGCTCTTCAGCTGGGGTTAACTCCACGTCTCTCAGAAAAACCCTCCACGGGGTTGGTACAGAAACATCACCATCAAGATATGCAGATTAAGCCTCCAGAAGTGTCAGAACCATATGAAATCAGATAGTTTTTTTTTTTTTTCTTTTTAACCTCTGTTGAGTGCTAATCAGGCAAGGTCCTTTGAGACAGTGCACTAGCTCGTGTCATGCTGAGCAAAGCTTTTGGGTTTAACCCAAAAACTCCTGCAGAATTGCATTTCTCTCATCAAGCAACACTTATAATTAACATTTTGCTGATTTTGAACCTATGCCTTTGCTCCACAAAACGATAACATCTCTCTAGTACTTTATACATGGAAAAACACATTTTGCCCCAAAACAGCATCCCTGTACCCAGCATCTGGCTCAGCAATATTCAGTTGTGGGGGCCTGAAGGATGACTATGGAAAACCTAGGAAAAAATGAAATTTCCACAGATATATCCTCTTGGTATCCAGCAGCTCCATTAGCTGGTCTTCAAACCACCATAAGATGCCAGAATTAACTTTAAGATTTACGAGAAGGGTTAATTTTAAGACTCTGTGATGTTTCATCCTCTTAGTTGCCTGAACCTGACTTATAACTGGAAAAAAATAAAATTAAAAACCACACAGGCCCACTTTGCTGTTTCTCTGGGTTAGTCTGTCTAATAAACCAAAAATAGGGCTCCTAAACCACAAGTAGGGCTCCTAAAAGCCTTGCTGACCCAAACCAGCACGGGGTGTAGATGATCTGGAGTCTCTCAGCCCAAACCCGCTGCAAATAAAACAAGTAAACAACCCGAAAAGGAGGGAAACGAACATCACGAAACACGACGGCGGCGAAAAAAAATGGGCGAAATGCCCAATTCTGGTCACTTTCACAGCGCTCCCCGCGGTATCCGTGGTGGGGAGGGACAGGGTGGAGGCAGCGAGGCCAGAAGGGCCCCGAGGATGGGGATGGGAGGGGGACGCTGTCCCAGCCCAGCTCCCCCGGGTGTCCCCGGAGCTCTGGGCAGAGGCACCGCTGCCTGCATCCCATCCACATCTCACCCCGCATCCCGCATCCCTCCCTGAACCCATCCCACATCCCTTCCCGCATCCTGCTCTGCATCCATCCCTCCCTGCATCCCTCCCTGCATCCTGCTCCCTGCTCTTCATCTCACATCCCGGATCCCGCATCCCTCCCTGCATCCCTCTCCTCATCCCACATCCTGCATTCGCCATCCCGTCCTGCATCCTGCCCCTCATTACACATCCCGCATCCCAGCCCACGTCCTGCATCCTGAGCTGCATCCATCCCGCCCCGTATCCCACCCCCCATCCCTCCCTGCATCCTGCACCCTGCTCCGCATCCTGCCCCGCACACCGCCCTGAATCCTGACCCTCACCCATATCCCATATCCCAGCCCACATCCTGCATCCCGCTCCGAACCCATCCCACTCCGCATCCC
This sequence comes from Sturnus vulgaris, assembly GCF_052056855.1. Lineage (NCBI taxonomy): Eukaryota > Metazoa > Chordata > Aves > Passeriformes > Sturnidae > Sturnus > Sturnus vulgaris. Next base: position 1,906,964 of record NC_142283.1, on the reverse strand, counting down.
TGCCTGCATCCCACATCCTGCCCTGCATCCATCCCTCCCTGCATTCCTGTCTGCATCCCGCATCCCTCCCTGCATCCACATCCCGCATCCCGTCCCGCATCCTGCCCCGCACACCTCCCTGCATCCCACCCCTCATCCCACATCCCACCCCGCATTCCACATCCCGCATGCCAGCCTAAATCCCGTCCCGCGTCCTGCCCCACATCCCGCATCCCATATCCCACATCCCATATCCTGCATCTTGCTTCACGTCCATCCCGCACCCCACATCCCTCCCTGCATCCCGCATCCTGCCCTGCATCAACATCCCGCATCCCGCATCCTGCCCCGCACACCGCCCTGCATCCTTCCCCCCAATTACACCCACCCCGCATTCCTCATCTCGCATCCCACCCCGCATCCCTCCCTGCATCCCGCACCCCGTCCCGCCTGCTGCCCCACACACCGCCCTGCATCCTTCCCCCCATCCCACATCCCACTCCGCATCCCCCATTTCGCATCCCATATCCCACATCCCCCATCCCAGCCACATCCCATTCCACACACCCCGCATCCCGTATCCCTCATCACGCATCCGACATCCCCCCCATCCCGCATCCCCCATCCCCCATCCCGCATCTCGGATCCCCCATTCCACATCCCGCATCCCTCATCCTCATCCCTCATCTCGCACCCCGCAGCCCCCATCCCCCATCCCGCATCCCGCATCCCGCATCACTCATCCCGCATCCCCCATCCCCCATCCCGCATCCCCCATCACTCATCCCGCATCCTGGATCCCCCATCCCGCATCCCGCATTCCCCATCCCTCATCCCCATTCCCGCACCCCGCATGCCCCATCCCGCAGCCCCCATCCCCATCCCGCACCCCGCATCCCCCATCCCCCATCCCGGATCCCCCATCCCGCATCCTGGATCCCCCATCCCGCATCCCGCATTCCCCATCCCTCATCCCCATTCCCGCACCCCGCATCCCCCATCCCGCAGCCCCCATCCCCATTCCCGCACCCCGCATCCCCCATCCCGCATCCCCCATCCCCATTCCCGCACCCCGCATCCCGCCTGCCCGCGGGGCCCCGCGCTCCTCCCGCCCCGCTGGCCCCGGCCCGGCGGCCGGAGGTGTGTTTTCTCTCCGTGCCCCATCAAAGCCCCCTCTGTTGTTGAAATACGAGGCCGCTTCCTCCGCGGCGGAGGCGGGGATGGACGGGCGGGCCGAGCTCCCGCCGCCCCGAAGAAATGTCCCTTTGTTCGGCCGGGAGGGGCCGGTGCGGCCCCACCCGGGGCTCTCAGCATCCCCCGTTCGCCAGGAGGGTGGGCAGGACCCGCCCGACCCCCGGGGTGCCCCAGGCCGGAGTGAGCCCCAGGGGATGGGGACCCAGCCCCCGGCCGTGTCCGAGCATCCCTGGTCCCTGAACACCTCCCCTGGGGCCACCTGCACCTCGGTATTTTACACTGCAGAAGAGCACTGAGCACCTTTTTTGGTGTTGTTTTTCTCTTCTTTTCCCAGCAATTTTATTAATAATTGAATTAATTTTGTTAATAACCTCAAACTGATAACCCAGATACTTCTTTGTGGAATTGTCGGGGTGTCTTGTGAACTCGGCGACTCCTGTGGGTCCCTTCCACCGCAGGATATTCCACGGCCCGTGTTTATTTTCCCGGGGCCTGTTTTGTTGGGGTTTTTATTTTCCCTTCCAGCGGGCTGTGCTGTGAAGTCGCCGGGGAGGCGCAGCAGCGGTGACCCCGGCTGGGTGACGCTGGAGAAGCCCCTGTCCCCTCATCCCCTCTGATGTGCCTCTGCTCCAGGATGTGTCAGGCTCTGGCATTTCCTGGCTGGGCAGGATTGATGGGCTGCAGCCTCTTTTGATGGTGCGGGCTGGGACTTTGACACCCACAACGATAAAAGCTTGGCGGGGTCCAGGCTGGAAAATGATGTTGGAGATTTTGCGGAGTGGGTTGTGACACAGACACATTCTTCTGCCCGGCGCTGGGGAAGGAGAGGGTGGGAGGGAGGGAGGGGGAAAGGGGAAAGGACAAAATTAATCCACGGGACCAAGCTGGCTGGACCACCTGTGCTTTTTAATCGAGAAAATTTTAGAGGTTAAGAGCTCCACATTTGTTTCCTACTGCTGTTGGGAGATTTAGGCGTCAAGAACCTAATTTCTCTCAAGTGGAGGAAAGCAACACCTGCTTTAAAAAAAATAACATTATTTGAGCCCAAATTTGCCAACATAGTACATCAGCAAGGTTCGGCCTTTTCCCCCCTGTTCCTTTAATCTGCTCTTGTTTGATTTGGGGTTTTTGGTTTCGATTGGTTGCTTTTTAAAATTAGACACGTTCAGAGATACAACGACATCCACACCTTTTGCCTCCACTCGTAAGGTGTGAGATTCGACACGTGTGCTGTTCATGGCGTGGCGTTTAGGGGGTTAAAGCCACATACACCATGGATTTTAGCAGGCCCCTTTGGGGCTGTGTGTCCCGTGATGTGGACAACAATAACAGAAATTTTTGATGCTGGAGGAATGCTTTGGACTGGGGTGGTGGCGTTTAGAAACTCCATAAAGTCCTGGGATCAACGTTTGCTGGGGTTTTAGTGATGCCAGTGCCCTGAGCAAGGTGTGCTCTGGTTTTGGGGTGAAATGAGAAGAGATGGGTTCATTTCCTGGGTTCGTAATTCTGCTGGGAGTTGGGGGTAAAAGAAAAGAACAGAAGAGGATCCTGTTCGGTCCAGCTGTTTCCACCCCACTGCAATCCCCACTCCGGTTCTCCTGCATCCCTTTCTGGATGTCCAAAACCCGGGTTCCACCCCGGAGTTAATGGGAGCGTGGAGGGTGAAAAAAGGAGCGGGGGCTGGGAGCGGGCAGAGGCAAGTGGTCAGAAGTGTCGTGTTTCTCAGGGTGTCACACACCCTAAATCCCTAAATTCAATGGTCTCTTCATGAGGGAACACGAAAAACTTCTTTCTTTTCTCCCCGTTTCCTTTCCTTTTTTTTTTTTTTTTTTTTTTTTTTTAAATTATTTTTTTATTTTTTTTCCCTTCCAAGTCCCGTGTAGTTTTTAGCTCAGGACTTGCGTGGAGTTGAGAGAGGCTTATTTTAGATTTTAGGTGCGGATCTGGGCGGGCTGGACCCGAGGGGCGAGGACAGGGACCTGGAGGGAGAAGAGGGCAGGGTGGGACGGGGGTGGGTGTGAGCGACAGCGGAAAAACCGTGCGGGGTTTATTTTTTTTTTTTTTTCTCCCCCCCCTTTTCATTCCTGGGGTCTGAATGGAAGCACGTTGGGCTGTAATTAAGACATCTTGGAGGCGTACTTAACTCATGACGTGTTGCTTTTCTTTTCCTCTCGGTGAGAAAGTGGCTCTCTCTTCCCCGGATCAGGTCCTGTGCCACCCAGAGCCACAAAGAGACACTCGGGACACGGGGGCACGCACACACACTCTCACACACTCACTCTGACTTAAGGTGAGCACCAAAATCTTCCTCCTGCACTTCGCTGCCCTCCGGGTTCCAGCTGCTGGAGAGTCCCGAGAGCATCTTCTCAACTCGCGCAAGGTAAAAAAAAAAAAAAAAAGAAAGAAAAGAAAAAGAAAGAGAATCAAACTTTTGCGAAAGTTCTTTTTGGTTGCTTTTTTTTTTTTTTTTTTTTTTTTTCGGATGGGAAGACCCCGCAAGCAGAGCCTGTGGCATCGGCTGCAGGGCTGCCTGCGCTTGGAGGGATTTTTGGGAGCTCTAATTTGGCAGCTGAGGCGGGGGGCGAGGGTGAAAGACGGATTGAAACTGGCTAACTTCGGTGTCTTTGACTTTTAAGAGCTCTGTGTTACCAAAGGAGGGATCATGTTGCAGCTGCAGAAAGACAAAAAAGTCGTATACTTCTGCTCCGTGGCTTCCTCCTATGGGATTATTCTTCTCCTTCTCTATTCTTCAAATCCTATGGGATTTGTCTTTTTTAAATTATTATTGTTATTTAAAGTAATCAAAGTATTTAAAGTGAAGTTGGTTTTTGGGGTTTTTTTCCTCCATCTATTCAGATGCTTTTAGGAGTTTTTAGGACGTAGGGAGAAAGAGTGTGGGAGACTGAACAAACATTTCAAGGACTGGGAGCAGAATCTGCACAAAGTACTGCCCATCCAGCTAGAGGCAGGAAGATTTCTGATAAGATGTGATATGTTACATGCTGATGTCATATTTGGCTATTTATTGTCAGGGGAAGCCTGAATAACGCTTGGCACAGGTTCCTGTGCCGTCTCCACTCACCTCAGCGTTTCACAGACCTAGCTGCACTTTTTGTGACAGCTCCCATCATTTTATCTGCCTGTTTATTTGGGGTTTGGGGTCAAACCCATAGGGAGGTGCCATTCAAAACCTTTTCCATGGCAAAACTCCCTGTGTGGCAGGTTTAGACAGCCAGGAGAGCTTTTGTGAGTTTGAATTAAGGAGGTTTATGGCTATTTGTGTATAATTAGTGAGGGTTTAATTGCTGCTGGGGTCTTTCGGGGCAGAGAGTGCTGCCATACACGGCGGTGCCTGGTGTCGTGTAAGTGATACAACATTTTCAGGAGGCTCTGGGGACCTGGCAGCGTGCTCAGGAGAACCCTGTGGGCGACTAATAGCAATGAATTTGTATTTATGTCTACGTTTCCATGCCTGAAAGTGGGAAGAGGGGAGGTGGAAAGAGCCCTGTTGTTCTGTCAGGAGCTGGTGTGATGTGGTGGATGGAGGCACAGATGAAGTGAGGCTGTGTAGCTATGGATACAGACCCTCTCAATAAACACGGATTCTGGAGACAGGGTATTTTCAGCACGTGGGGAAAGGCAGATCACAGCCAACAAAACCACCCCTGGGTCTGTGAGGAAGGGACCAGGCTGTCCCATGCCAAGGTGTGGCATGCAGGAGGCGAAGTCCACAGGCAGTTCTGGTTTTCTCGGCGTTTTTGGGTCTGGTGGGGCCGCAAAAAGCTCAGTCCTGTAAAGCGCAGCTCAGCAAAGCTGTTCTGAGTGCATCACCTGAGACCCCAACCCTTACACACCTGCCTGTGTGAGTGCCAGGGGGAAAGGGAGGCAGGAAGAAGAACGCAGGAGAGAACAAGCATTAAAAAATAAAAACAGCTTGTGGCGCTTTTCAACACTACAGTTGGGGTGAAGTTGGGGGGCAGGGAGAGGTAGAGAGCAGCTTTTTCAAGTTAAAAAAAGTAAATGTAATAATGAAGACACTGCCAGTCTTCGCTGAAATTTTGCCAGTCTTCCTGATAAGATTCCCAAATGTGTAAGCAGATTCCAATAAGGAAGAGGAAAAAGCCCATCAGGAAGAGAAGTGTTGTCCAGTGCCATGTCCCCGTCAGGGGCTCACAGCAGAGCATCCTCTCATCACAAACACAGAGGGTTCCGTTTCCCCCCAGTGACAGTGAGCCTGGTTAAAACAACCCAAGATACTAAAAAAAAAAAACCAAAAAACCCTAAAAACCCAACCAAAAAAACCCCTAGAGAAGTACAAAGGCTTGGAAAGGATGGAGGGTTTCTATTGCATTGCAGCTGATAAAGTTGGTAAGAAGAGTGTTTTCTAATATGGGTCCCCGAAATTTATGATTTTTATGCTGATATGTGACCAAAAGGAATATTTCTGTCCACTCTTGGTCACAGCCTGGAGCCAAAAGAGCTGTTATCAATACTTAATGAAGTTGCTTAATCTCCTTGCCCCTCGGTAGAAAATCTGGAAGCAGTATGGACCACCCTTTAAAAGGTGCTTTGAGATCCTCAGCTGGAGAGAGACTTCGCAATTGCTTGCATTTAAATATATTAAAAGTTTTCCAATTCACTGTGGGGATTAAGGTGTGAAAACTGGAATTAATGTTTTCTATTCTTCATTTGCTTTTTCACTGAAGCAGTGCTTAAACTATCCCTGGAAGTTGAAATATTTAGCATTTCTGTTTCATTGTAAACCTGGCAGTGTATTTCGTTGCTCAAAGTCTATGGAAATGAAAAATTTTGTGGGGAGGGGAAAGGAAAAAAAGTCATTTTCATATGACAAGCTGCTTCTGTTGCTCTTGAGGAAGTATTAGACATTCTGTCTCCTCTGGTAGGAACTGTAGCACACAGTGCTGCTCTTGAAAAGGCAGCTTGTAACTCATAGGTAACAAAATGTTCTTTGGGGTAAAAAAAAAAAAAAAAATAAAAAAAGAGGCAAAATGAAAAAATTAAAAAAGCCTCTGAATATACTTAGGATTTCAATCAATGGTGTTTAAGGAGGATTAGAGGAAGCAGCTGGCTAAACAAATATTAGGTGTAGAGTGGATGCAGTGGTATAAATTAATAATGCAGTTCTTTATCTGCCGTATGAATGAGAGGTTTTGTGGAGATAAGGCGGCCCAAACACGGTCACTGGATGCCACCTAGTGGAAATTGCTGAGTCTTTTGGCAGAGTTTTCTTATGTTCACAACATCTGTAACTAATTCAGGTGCAATCTAACCGTGAGCTGTTAGTTTTATTCACACTTACCATTAAAAACACAAAATCAGTTGTTTGTTTGGGGTTGTTTTAAATTATTTTTTTTAGGGGAGGTTATCTCTGTGTTTTGAGTGCCTGTTAGATATGATAAAAATCAGTTTGGCTCTTACTTATAATTTGCCACTGACATGTATTTGCAGAGACTTTTTAAACCACTCAGTCACAAACAGCCACAACTGAACACTGAGTTTGATGGGCTGAGCTGTTAGTGTACAAGTGAGGAAATCTCTGTGCAAACATTGTGTCAGGATTTCAAAGCTCCTTCCAAAAATCTTTTATCACACAGGATGTGCTTTTCTTAACCCCCTTTGGGTTTTCTCCTGAATACTGTGTCAATGATAAGCAGAGATGAAGAAAATTTATAATTTCTAACAGCTGATAAAAAGTCATAAACTTTTTTTTCTTTTTTTTTTTTTTCTTTTTTTTTCATCTGCTGTTTATCTCCACCTTCCTCAGATGTCAGACACACTTATAACTTAAAGTGTATTTTTTTATTGGGGAAAGTAAAAACCTTTGTTTAACAATTACAAGTTTATTCAGTGGCAGGCATTCAGATGCTGCCAGTTCTCATAGCTCTAAAAATGATCCCGTCCATGACAAAGTTTTAGGGAGGCAAACATGCATCTGGATTTTGTGATGGGATTTATGGTGTGTGGCCACTTCACAGGCCTCTTCCTAAGCCTTTTTAAAAAAAAAACTTCCACTGCAGCCACCCCCTAGACACCCAAACGAGGAGCTGAATTCCTGGTTCTGATCCTACATTTTTAAAATAAGTGCCAAATTTTAAGATTGGAGCAAAGTCTTATTAAAATACATGGCAAAGTCAAGCCCTCTGTGCTTAACTTCCTTCTGGTTTTCACCACTGGGCAGGAAATCCAAAGGCAACATCACACTCAGCAGAACAGACAATTCCTGTGTCCTTCTTGTTCTGTCAGTTTTGAAAACACTTTTTTTGTTTGTTTGTTTGTTTGTTTTCTTTAGATTAGGACAACAGGATGGGTGTCTCAAACATGATCAATAGCTCTGAAAAAAAAGCATTTAAAGCATAAAGAAGTCACACAGCAGTAGCCTACCCTGGCTGCTCTGGAACCTTTTCCTATAAAATATTGCCACAGGAGGTTGTTAACAAAATCACGAGTTAATGGCTAAAGTCTGCTTTTCCATTAATCAGGAAAAGCTTGAGAATTAAAGACTGTGGAAGGCAAAATATCACAGCAGCAAATGAGCTAAGTGACTCAGTCCTGTGCTTCATAGGTGGCTTACCTTTCCTTCCAGCTCTGCCCAGCCTGGCACTGTGAGTCACAGGGGAAAGAAACACAAATTTCTTATTAATGAGAGCTTTGCAAGGCCACTGAGCCCCTCCTGGGACCAAGTTTTCCACTGGCACAAAGAGTCACTGCCACTTCCTGGAGCAGGGCACATCAGGGCAAAATCTGCATCATTAATGGCTTGGCATAGCAGGGGAAGAAAAAAAAAATAAAATAGTCATGAGACAGAAGAATGTCCCTGGATATATGTGCCTTGCTCTAACAAATGTCATCTTGGCATTTGCCTTGCTGCAGGAGACCATTATCTCGAGACATCTTTCCATTAATAATATCTTCTAATTACTTTAAACACATGCAGCCTACGAGGAAAAACGTGGAACATGGAGAACAGGTTAGAATGGAAATGGGCTTGACAGAAATTTTGGTGGTAAGAAACAAGAAGTTTCAAACTGCTCCGGCGTAAAAATAAGGAAAAAGTTAGAAACATGGAACGATTTTTGGAAAGGGAACCTAAGGGTCATCTAGTTCAGCTCCTCTGCTGTGGGGTCCCCTAGCTCAGATTTGGGTTTGATCAGTTTTGCACTGGGTGTTAATTTAATTTAATTTGTTAATTCGCGCTGCTTGTGTCATGGTACCTGATAATCCAGCTGGTACCTAAATTGTGTCAACAAGTGAAGTGTGCTGTGAGAAATACCTAAATCTGCTGTGATTAACACTTTTTTACATTCAGAATCCCTTTGCCTGCACACTGAGAAGTGCCACAGCCTTTGTGCATCCGCTGCTCTGTGAGGTTCTGGTCCAGAAAAACTGCAGATAATCAACATTACTCACGTCAGTAACTCAGTGAAATCAACAGGAACTCAAACACGCCTCAGTGCATAAAACTATTCATCCATTCGCATGCATAGCATCACACATGGCCGGTCAGGAGGCAGCTCATAAACCTCCAAATCTGCAAATCTGTTCGGTTTTATAGATACGAGCACCTATAAGGTGATGTCGACAAAGGATTAAACACGACTCTGCACATTTGCAAAGAGCAGAGGAATCAAGGCCTGCACCTGTGGAAGAAGTTCATGATTAATGTAGGAAAAATGACTTTCATTGCTAAAATAACTTCTCAGACTCTCCAGCTGAAACTCACTACCCATCTAGTCATTAACGTGCTACACTCCAATATATTTGTGATTGCTGGTGGGGTGCTGTGTGTTGTTTTTTTTCCCCACAAACATATTTTCAGGCAAAAAAGAATACCACCCCTGAGCCACATAAAAATAATACTGCCTAGAAACAGGAAAAGCACACTGAAAAATGTGAGAACGCTGCAGTGTTGGTCCCAATCAAAAGATTTATAAGAACCATATCAGAGAAAAATAATGTTTCAGGATGTGTGGAAGCACTTCTACTGAAATTTCAGTGATGCCCAACAGTGTCACCACTTTCTGATCATGCTGCTGGTGGCCTGAGGTGATTTTCTCAGCTTTTTTAAACACCCAAGGTGCCCCACACACAGCAGGGAAGGCCTGAGATTTTAATTTCGTGCTCAACCTGAAGGATTTATACACTCATTTTTTGTTTGGGGGAAAAAAAAAAACCCTGTGTTTCTGGATTTGCAAATATCTGGAGCGAAATGTCATGTTTTGCTGGGCCTCTGTGGCTTGTTTTTTCTGATAGCTTTGATTTTATTGGTCTAGAACATGTGCACAGAGCATGATTCAGCTTTTATCATCCAGTCAAGCAGGCGGAGAGCTCCTTTGGTTTGCCTTGGGTTTTTGCAGTTGCTGCTGCATTTATTCTTTGATTGGTTTCACCAGGGCCCATTCACGCTGGTGCACTGTAAATAAACTTGGTGGCCTTAAAGTTTTCCTCCAAGCTAAATCACTCAGAGAGCTGTGTAGATGCAGTGCCTGTGTCTGGTGCAGACCCTGCTGGCATGCCTGGTCACTTTTATCATTCCATGTCATTTTTTTTTTTGTGCTGTGGAGACTCCATGGTCACCTCTGTGAGCCAAGAACCAGAGGAAAAAAAAAAAAAATCTTGATCTCCCATCAGCATCTAGATTTTTATACATTTTTCCCAGCTGAAAAAGCAGATAGAGAGAACAGTAATTCACCTGATGTTGATGCAGCAAACATCAAATGAACGAGTTGTTACTTCCAGTTTCCAGGAATTTAATGTTTTCCCCCACAAGCAGGCAAAGAGAAGCATGCAGATATAATTTTTTTTTTTCTTTTTCTCCCCAAAGCCACTTCCACAGCTGGTTCCATCTGCATTTTAATGTAAGTTCTTCTCTGATCAAACCAGACAATGAGAAAGACTTTCAAACCCAGCAGGCCATTTCCCCAGCAGGATGGCAGAATAGCAAGTTTAACATCTTCATAAACAAGCTGGGGAGATGTTTTCTTGGCAAGACTAGTGTGACATGTTTTCCAAACTGGTTAGGAAATAAATGGCTCACTGTGACAATAGAAGCACGTTTCAAATGGGGTTTTGCCAGGGATGGTTGGTACCCTTCAAGTTTTTCATTAGTGACTCGGATAAAAGGGAATAGAAAATATGCAATGGTTTTCAGAAATTGCAAAGTAGGAAGAGACTGAATTATTTTTCCTTCAAAGTTTAAATGGTTTTGCCTGACTGGAGAAATAAAAAAAAGGGGGGGGGGGGGAAATAAAATTTTCATAGAACAGAGTGTGGCAGGCTGAGACACCAATAGAACAACCTAGAAAAATGCTTTGGCATCTAAAAAAGCAGAAAAATATTTAACTAAATCTAAAGAGGCAAATGGCAGTTCTCACTGTGTGGCCCAAATTTGTTCTTGAACAAATTGATTCAAATAGAAGATCTTTGCAGGAGCAGCTCACCCCAATCTGATTTCAAAATGCATTTGGGCTCTCAAGACTTGAAAATTATTTATTTTCAACCACATTCTGCAAATCTGAGACAGAAGAGGGATTCTCACTTGTGAACTAACTGTGCTGAGTGATCAATTTTGCACACCACACTGACAGAAACTTCAAATTTGCTGTTCTTCAAGACCTATCAAGCAGCCAATTATGCAGAGAATTGTGAGATAATGTCCCTTACATAGGACTTTTCCAAGGAATAATGATTGCCTATAAAAAGTTAAACTGCCAGACTTTGGGAAGACTCTCTAAGTGTCAAGAGAAAGCACAGACATTTATTTCCAGGCCAGGAGACACAGATTTTTGTCAAGCCATACTTTAAGAGTAACTTATTTTAGCTGCATCTGATGATTGATAGAGGATCTTTTATTTTATCTGCATTTTAATCTGAATTATTGCATCTTTTTTGCTTGGACTTCAGCCTTTTCCTGACATGTTACTGGGGAAATGTGGCTTTACTTCCAACTGACTGCATTCAGAAAACCTGCATTTATTCCTGTGACTTGCAGTGTGCAAAATAGTGATGTCAGACCACAACCCTCCTTCCACACACAATGACTTTCATCAGCTCTTCATTGTCATAACTTGAGAAACTGCCATGGAATGATGATGGACTCATTTTATGCTTTTTCATATAGATGATATAGATATAGATATAGATATAAAGATATAGATATAGATATAGATATAAAGATATAGATATAAATATAGATATAGATATAGATATAGATATAGATAGATAGATATAGATATATTAGATATAGATATAGAGATAGATAGATAGATAGATAGATAGATAGATAGATAGATAGATAGATAGATAGATAGATATTAGTAGCAACTTTCCAGTTAGCGAGTTTATAATGTAAAATAAAACAAAATCTTATTGTTGTCAGTTAAAAATGGTGGCCACATGGTGGAGGGCAAGAGCTCACCCTGAAAAATATCTAAAGAGGGGAAGGTCTCTAATGTGGAACCACATTGTCTTCGAGTTCCTTTGACGCCAAACAGACAATTTGATTTTTTTTTTGTATCAGGCTTGAATATTCCCGAAACTCTGACCCAAAGCCATTAGAAATGCGGGATCTTGATTCAATATATTTTGGCTTTCTGTTTGTGCCACCTATGAGGAATGGCTCTTTTGCCCATGGAGTCACAATCCCTTTATCAGGGAAATTTTTCAGATGTAAGTTTGTTATCTGGAGGAAAACCACAAGAGGAACATTCCTCTTCTTTTTCAACTAAATGTTTGCAATTTCAGCTAAAATGTGCAAATAAAAATGAGCAAAAGGACAAACTAAACACTCTTCTAGTCAACAGTCATAACTTTTTATTCTCGTGTTTTTAGGATACCTATTGTCATGAAAAAGGCAATTCTCTGCAGGTACTTAATCTCTTCCCAGACTTCACTAAGGACAACAGAACACACAGGAAATAAAAGTGGGTTTACCTCAAGGAAAATTTGGTTCCTGTTCCTCTGTCATGGAAGCTTAAATATGGCAGATAGCCTAGAAAGTATTAAAACAAACAAACAAAAAATTCTCATAACATTTTGTGGGTTTGTTTTATTAGGTCATCAGTTTTGGAGCCATAATATCAGATAAGGGCCTTGACTCCCAGTAGGAAAAGTGTTTTGGGACTTTGTGCTTGCAATGGAAAGCTCAAATATATGAACTGCTGGAGTAAATGGGGGAGAATAAAGAATAAAAAAGGAGAGAATATTACAAAATGATGCCAAAGCTCCCAGTTTAGCAGCATTTTCTAGAGACTCTCAAGGAAAAAGGAAGAAGGGTAAAAATAGTGAGGGAAAAACAAAATACATCAAAACTCTGGAATTGCTTTTTCCTCAAATCTGAACAGAGGGGTGTGAGGAGGAAGCTCAGCCCTTCTGTGCATGGTAGGCACTGCTGTAAAATGTTTAAAAGTCCTCTTAGAACTGTGTTCAAGTGAATGCAGAGAAGGAAGAAAAGCAGGATATTGGTACAGAAAGCACGAGGCTCATTTACATTTTCCTATTGGACTCTCCCATTTCCTATCACCCAGCCCTTAATTGCTGCTGGCTTTGACCTTTAATGCAATGCTCCAGCTCCAAGCTGATCCTCTTCTCCAGACTGACTCAGGAGGATGTGGGTGCTTGGGAGAGCCTTTTGGAGTGCTGCATCTCATCCCAAAATGACCCTGGATGTATTTTATGGAGCGGGATGAGCCAACAAACCTGCCTGGGGTGCTGACCTTTGCTTTCCTCCCTCCGAATTCTGAGAGGAAAATCGCAGCAGAGGATGGCCAGAGGTCGGCAGAACACTTAATTATGAATTCAGTGCTTGCTGCATCCCCCCCCAGCACAGTTTATCTTTATTAAGTCTCTGGAAAGCTGAACCCCAGCCCTTTGCTGCTGGTCTTTGTCACTCAGCACAAAAGAACATCCCAGTGCACAACGGAGAGCCCAGGCAGGGTTTCCAGGCTGTGGTTTTGGCCATCCCAGCCCCTCACTGCTCCGAGCAGAGAACTTGCTGTGCCAGCAGAGAACCTAGCACGGCATCAATCTGAGATTCAGGCACCTGGAAACTAGTATTAATTGTTAGCTCTTAATTATATATTGCTTTTAATAGGAGAGGGAGAGAGTTGCTGAGTGGCTGGGACGTTTTCCTGCAAGGATATTTTACTGGTGAGGCATTGTTTCAGTCCCCTGCTCAGGCTTAAATCCCCTTTGAATAAATTGAGGGGCTCTTGAGTCCCTTCATTCCCCCACCTTCCAAAATGAGATGATAAAACTCCCTCTGCTCACGGGAGTGGTGTGGGGACTCAGGTATTCCTTTGGCAGCCTCAGCAGATTATCTGCAGGTGGCACAGGGTCACCTATAAAATGTGTCTGTGCAGCCAGCTCGGCCAGGCAAGGCTAGCCATGTCATATATTTATATAAATTTCGTATTTATTTCTCCCGGTGGCACCGTCCCAGGAAGGTTTTCATGCAAGCCAGTCTGATCCTGGCCATCCCCAATGGCTTTGGGAGGGATTATAATGAAGGAATCCATAGGAGCTGCATGGAAAATACATCCATATCATCAATATCTGCTCAGTTGGTACCATGTCACTCTTTTTTTTTTTTTTTTTTTAATACAAACTCACTTTTTTTTTAATACCAAGTCATGGTTCCTGCAGGGTTTGTGAGATGTTGAATCACAGCCACTGATTCTAACTCCTTTAGAAGCTGGAGCAGTTCTCAGCTCCATATTGATTTGGGCTACCATCTTCAAATAGTCATTATTCCAAATTTAGGAGAGATGTCTGAGTGTTACAGGCTACAGTGGGAGTGAATGGGAGTGAGATGAAAGGATCTGGACAGCCTGAGAGTACTGGGAATCATCTAGGGGTAACAAAAAAAACAAAAAAAAAGGGTAATTATCTGTCCCAGAAACTTTCCACCTTGCTTCTAGGGAAAAATACAACAAATTACACAGGGAAGATATAGAAACCCTGAGAAAATCTTCATAAAATTAATGCAGTTTGTCACTTATAAATGATGCATTTTAGTGATCAAAATTGAAATTTAAAAAATGCGTGTAATAATAAAATTATATATGGAAATTATTGCATCTTTTGGAATGCAAGAAAACCCCTCTTACTCACTTTGCTTAAGATATATTATATGTGAATGCTGTGCACTTACTTTACCAAGATATAAATGTCTACATGAGTAAAAGGAAAATAAAACTCTGGTCAAAATGGCTTGAGGAATGAGGTTATTGCTCTTTCTGTAGAAGACAAAAAAGGCAGTTCTGGCTCAACCTTTGTTGAAATTAGTCCTGCAGCTTTCCACTATTTACTTTTCTAAAGGTTAATACAGCAGCCTGAAAAATGTTGAGTAATTACAGTGAGGGCTGTGTATGCTAATGTCTTCTGACTCATTGACTCGGAGGGCAATAAAATTTCTTTTGATTTTTCTGACTTTGTTTTCCTGTTAAGGTACAGATAGCCTCTGAAATTACTGAGTTATAGATTCATAGACATCATCAGAAGGATTTTAGGTATTTTTATTCAAAGCAGGTAAAATTATTTCATGCACTGTCCCCGTGCTCTGCTGATTTTCCTGTGGGTATGTGCTTGATAAAAGGAAAGTTCACCTTTATTTATTGCATGAGGAGATGCCATGGATTTTAGATAATTTGGGATTTTTCCAGATTTTAGCATGTGGAAGGGGACATTCTCGACCTTGGGGTTTCAGGAAAGCCAACGTGAACTTGGGCATACAACTTGGAAAATAAATTCCCCAGGAAGGAATTAATTGTGCTGCATTTAAACAGCAATTCCTACACTTCTGACAAGATATTTTCAGGATTTGAAACAAATAGGAGCCGTGGGACTCTCTGGGAGATGGCAGAATACTGCAATTTCCTCCAGCAGCCCTGCCATAGCTCATCTTCAGAAGGATTTCTTCAGGACCATGAACATTAATATGTAGCTCTTGCAAATTGGTTTTCATGCCTGCATCTCAAATGCCAAGAGAGAGAGATGGCAACTAGCATGAAGTCATTTAAGTGGATGCAAAGTTACAATTATATATGTATATAATTTGTATAATATAATATAATATAATATAATATAATATAATATAATATAATATAATATAATATAATATAATATAATATAATATAATATAATATAATATAATATAATATAATATAATATAATATAATATAATATAATATAATATAATATAATATATATTAAATATATATTAAATATATAAATAAATATATTAATATACAAATATTAAATATATAAAATATATTATTTATATATATAAAATACATCTATATTTTATATATATTCTATATAGATATAAATATAACATATATTATATATACATATTATAATAGACAAATTATTATTTATAAAATATACATACATTAAAATATATTTTATATTATAATATGCAGATATAATTATAATAACATGTGTATAATATGTATATTATATATACTTTTTTCTTATTATTATTTTTAATTTAAACTGGTGTTCTGGAACACCTTTAGCAGTCTCAAATCGAAGAGAAATCTTGTGATTTTTTTTCCTGTACTTATCCACAATGCAGAGAATCCTAAATATGCACATATGAACTCAATTTTCTGTGCCATGATTGTCCTGTGCACTGCTCTGAGATGTTGCACAGAGCCACCAGGAGACTCAAGGGAAGGACCAGCAAGGAACATTTGGCCAGAAAACATTTTCAGGCCAGGAAATTCCCCCAGCTACCTTGCAGCTGCTGGAAATGTGTCTTGAATTTTCTGCTGTGGATGTCTCTGTGTGAAATTAATACCTTTGCTTCAGTGACCAAGAGCCACGGACAGTGTTGCTTGACCTCTCCTTTTGCCTGCTGAAAACCAAACAATATTTATCTTTGACAGCACCCACTGGACAAAATTAAGTCACTTTTACTTTTTTTTTCTGGTGGCCAGACAAAGGAAAACTTCACAGCTTTATCCTTGTTAAATATTGAAGCCCAGAGGTCTCAAATATCTTTGTGTGCCTCAGAAATATTTTCATTAGTTTGGCGGTTTTTTGTTGGTTTGGTGGTTTTTTTGTTTGTTTTTTCTTTTTTTTTTTTGTTTTTGGGGTTTTTTTTGTGTTTGGTTTGTTTGGGGTTTTTTGTGAGATTTTGGGGTTTTTTGGCTTGTTTTCTTTTTTGTTTGTGGCTTTTTGGCTGCTTTGCCTTTCACAGGGTTTTTTCTGATTACTTTTTCAGGTTTTCATGGTTTTTTCCAGGTTTCAGCATTATCCCAGGTGTTTTAGGACATCTAGAGGAACCATTTATAGGTGTTGTAGTGGATGCTAGGGTGTTAGACTTTATTCCCTTACATCCTTAACATACAAGCACAAGCAAGGAGAATTTTGAGAATCGTTTCCAGCTGAATGTCCTTTTGAAAGGAGGGGAACACACAGGTAGGAGGAGAGTGCAAAATATTTATAACTTCTCATGCAGGGCAGGAAACCTGGGGAAAGGTAAAGAAAAATGTCATTTTGGCTAAAATTAAAATTAACTGAGAACAGCTATTAACTAAAATTAACTGATTAACATCTGCAGGAGCTTGAAGTGAGCACAGGGAGGTTGGATCCTGGGGTGTAGTCATGGATGTTTTTTTCTTCCTGGGATTTTTTCTTCCAGGGAACTGCCCTGTGTCCCTCCCTGAGCTGCAAACACACCTCTTGTCCCCAGAAGAACAAGACAAAAAATGGTTTCTTGCAAATTTTATTTAAAAAATTAAAAAAAAAAATGCTAGAATTTATTTATAAATAATTATAAAGAAAGAAATCAGCTGAAATCCAAATATTTTTCTGAATTCAGAGCGGGTAAGGAAAATCTGAGTTGTATGGAGGTGCTATTTATAGCTTTTATGTTCAGAGTTTATAGTAGAAATGAGATTATAATGGAAAGTATGTCAGGTTATGACTATGCCAGTACCTTTTTTCCAACGAAATCTAATTTGAGACATTTAAACAGAGGTGTTTGGAGTGGGAGACTAGCTTAGAAAACTTTTTTTTTTTTTGCCTTTTCTTACGACCAACACAAAATCCTTCATAAAATACGTGTGCCAGCCCTTTTATAGTAATAATGAGGGGAATTCCTGAGCTTTTAAATAACATCTGACTGCAGAGCCTTTGGAATGGAGATCACCCAGCACCTCAGAGGGAGGGCAGGGGCACAGCCCCAGCTCCTGGTTTCACCTGGGCTCCTCCCTTTTGTCCCTTTTGCTCCCTCTCCATAATGAGAATTCAGGTCCCCAACCAGGTGCTCCAAAATTTCTCTTCTCCAGTCCCCTCCAGCTCCTCACACACATTCTTGGAGGGAAAAAAAAAAACACAAAAAAACCCAACAAATCACAAACAAACAAAAAAAAACCCCACAACAACAAAAAAAAACCCCAAAAATACCCTAAAAAACCCAACAAACTACAAACAGAAAAACCCAACCAAAAAAACAAAAAATACTAAAAAAAAAAAAACCCTAAAAAAAAAACCAAAGCAAACCAACCAAAATCAAAACCAAACCAAACCAAAAAGAAACCCAAAAGCCAAAAAGCAACAACAAAACAACAACCAAAAAACAAAAACAAAACAAAACAAAACAAACAAAAAAAAAAAAACAAAAAAACCAAAACAAACAAAACAAAACAAAACAAAAAAAAAAAAAAAAAAAAACCAAAAAAACCCCAAAAAACCTCCAAAAAACCCAAAGAAAAAAACAAAAAAAATCCCTTGTTTTGTTGCCACAATTGCTGTCCCCTTCCCGTGGCAAAGAAGGTGTCACGTTTCTTTAATTGATTTTCCCTGCAGCACATCTGAGACACCGTGACTCCCTGAGACTGAAACGCCCCTGGTTTCCAGAGGCAGGGATGAGATCAAAGCCAAATGCCTCAAGTTAGTCTGGAAACACGAGGAAAATGGTCCTTACTCTATATTTGTACAAAAACATACCCATGGCTCAAAAGATGTATAAACCTGAGATTAAACCAGCAGGGCTCAAAGGCATTAATTCTGTGTGGGGTAATGTCTTAGGGGCACGTTGGAGGTGAGAAATTTATCTTCACTGAATGCAGGGTTCATATTCACATTCTTATGTCTGTGTCAGATCTAATTAGAGAAATGACCTGGGTTTTTCTGGGGAAGAGATTTCTACTGTCTACAGCCTTTCCAGTGAGACTAGATTATTAAAAAGCTCATCAAATTACATTTATGCTTCTCAGATTATTCCATTTTGATGCTAGGAAACCGCTTTTTAAATAGTGTCCATTCCTCAAATTGACCAAAAGGGATATTTTCTTTGATTGCCTTCATGTATCAGCTACTGGAATAATATTTTCTAATCTTCTGTTGTCAGTGACATTTTCTTTACTACTTTTTGCTGCATTAACAGCTATGGCCCCTAAAATGAGAAGATATTCTCCCCTTGGATGTGCAGTTCCTGTGAGAATGTTGAGCTAGCTGTTCTGCATGAGTAACCCATTTTAGGAGCAGATTAACCATGCCACAGGTTTGAAGGAGGGGTGGGCATGGAGGTCGCATCTGGGCTCTGCTCAAGCCCATCCTGTGAGATTCCAATAAATAAATATTCACTTTCTGCCTGGGACCCACAGCAGCTGCATGAGCTGCCCTTCTTTCCTCAGAGCAGGTAATAGCATATATTGATGCTTCAGGAGTGAAAAACGCAGGGAAATTATTTTATTGCAGGTTTTGTGTGCGGTGATTTCCCTCCTTGTCCCCAGTAGGCATCTCTAGACAAATTCCTGAGCCCTGGTTGGTCTCGTCAGCTTTTACTGGTGCAGTCATGCCAGTCAAAATACTTCTCTTGGTTTATCAGGGTGTTATCAACCACCAAAGCTGGGCTGGCCATCCATACATGTGCAATGTGCAGACAAACATTGCATTCTGCAATGAGCATTCGTTTTCCTCACCAGCTGCTGCCAATTATGCTCTTGGAGGGGTTTTTTTTTCCCCCCACACCAGGACTAACCTGTCAGCATCTCCCCACCCATCTAGCTAAATCAACAAACCCTCTCTAGTGTAGATTAAACTTAATTAGGGATTAGCAGAGCTCCCAGTTCTGGCAGGCAGCCCCCAGGCTGGGAGGTGGAGCTCTGCTAGGCTTGGTTTATGGAGACCTCAAAGGGGATAGGTTGGGGCATTTGGGGCTCCTTTTTTTAACCCCTGCTGTTTGGCTCTTTAAAAACCCTGGCAAAAACAGCATTTAGAGTGCAAAGCCTGACATTTGGGTGTAAGGGAATCCGTGCCTTTGGGCTCTGAGGAAGAAGTGAAGCTGAGCTGACCCCACATGATTTAAGGTCCTGGTAAGTGAGAGGTCCTAGAGCAGGGTCTCATGCCCCACGTGCTCTGCACTTTTTGTAGCTCGGGGAATTTATCCATGTCACTGAGATGAAAGCTGGCCCGAGCAGGAGTCAGTATCTGTTAATTTGTTTGATAATTTGTGGTCCTGGTGGAAAATCACAACCCTAAGTTCTAAGAGAAAAAGGGAAATGGATAAGCCTTGATGGTGCACAGATCCCTCGTGGTCTGACAAACACCTGAGGCAGGTGATGCTACGTGGGGTGGGGAGAAAAATGGCAAAGTTTTCCACTGGGCTGACTGGGGAGCATCTGGGCAGAAATGAGCAGAAATACCAACTTTTTAGGGAAATCCTCAGCAAATCCTCCTGGTCTCCCCTGTTTCCTTTGGGGCAATGGAAGCCAGCACCTACAACCCCTGCCATTAGCACACCAAAGGGGAAAGCAATCCTTTTTTTCCCAAAAGCAGCATTTTGGGGCAGGGATTCTCCTTTCATGCAGTTTTGGAGGTGCATTGTTTCTACTGCTTCACCCCAGGCCACAGTTTTAACAGCCCCGTTTGCAGTGAGTGGAGCTTATTATGGAAATTTGTCAATGTGTCTGGGGCAGGTATTTGGTGTAGAACTCGGTGGGGCTTTGGTAACTGGAAAAAAAAAGAAAGAAAATAAAAGTAGAGAATGGCTATAATGCATCCAGGCAAAAGTCATCCTTCCCCTGCGTCCAGTGATCACCAGTAATTGCTTAAGGGAAGAATGTATTTAAAAAAATAAATAGGCAGGAGGAGTGCAGACCTTCTGCCTCGTGTACCTTTGTGAGAAATCCCTGTCTGTTGTGGGGATGTCCCTGCCCCAGGATGAAGGTGTGCATTGCAAGGTGTTTAAAGTCCTGGCAGGTGCTTCTGGAGAGCCAGGAGTGATGCCTGTGAAGCTGAAAAACAGCCTGCACAGTCCTGAGGACATGAAAGCACAGACAAAAGCCTGGCTTTATTCTGGGGTGGCTGTAGAACTGCTGATCCCTGTAATTAACTAAGTTTGGAGGAACTCGCAATAAAAAAAAAAAAAAAGTGAGTGAATCCTATCCATTTGCCATTAATTTAATCTTTGAAACACAACTCGTTTTCAGCCTACTAATGTGGGTATTCTTGTTGACTAAGCAAGCATATGGCCTTGTCAGGCTTAAACCAAATCAATACAATTTCCTTGTTAATTGAGTTTCCCAATTCGGAGGTTGTCAAGAAACCCTGCAGCTGGGTTAATGTCTTGGTTTGGCTTGGTTTGGTTTTTTTTTCTGAAATCTGCAGAGGTTTACTTTATCTTCAGGACTGACCACAAGCCAGCAGATATTTCTGGCAGACAAAAATAAGTCTCAAGCCAGTTCATTTACCAATTACATCCATGTTTGTTTGGGGTTTTTTAATGTCTTCTATTTCATGTCACAACTCTACAAATTAAACCCCGTCCCTGGACTTTGGTTCTCTCAAACTCTGTGTACACTAAACTCAATCCTCTCCTGTTTGTGGACTTCCATGTATTATTTTTTCCAAATATATATGTCACTTTTCTGCTTCAGAATGGGTTTTCCTAGGCATAGACTCTTCAGCCGTGTCTTCCTACACCTGAATACCTCTGAACCTAAAATCTGATGCACTAGTGTAATTGTACAAGGGGCACTAAACTGCCTGCTCTGCAAGCCTTTATGCTTACACAGCTTAAGAGGTTTTTATTCGCCAGGATATGCTCTGCATCGTGATTTTACCAAGCAGCTGCCAATTGTCCTGCTAATGCCCTGCTTTGCATCTCCTCAGATTTGCTCAGACCATCATGGTTCTGCACCACGAGGATGCCAAACCAGGGTGGTTGCTCCAGGGAGTTCCTGCTTTTTTTGTGTGTGTGTGTGTTATGCCTTTTTTTACCAGCACGTGCTGGAATTACCTCTGTTTTCACAACCCTAATGCCCTGAGTCACTCTTAGGTGTCCAGAGTGGAAACAGAACTTTTCCTTTCCTTCTGCCACACCTCTGGCATGTGAGGGCTGCATTCACATCTTGCACATCACCACTGCAGCAGGCAGGCAGAAACCTCCTGCACCACCAAACCTTTCAGCCAGCCACAGAGTGCCTGCATTTAATTCTCAGATATTTAATGATCCTTACCAGGGGGGAAACAGCTTAGAGCAAAGGGTCCACTTAGGAAATTAGTGGAGTCAGGCACCGTGAGAGAAGCCCAGTGATGGGAAAGGTGCTTTGCTGGCAGGGCTGAGGGTTAGTGGGAGCAGGTTTGTGGCTCTGTGTGGATCGATGGGAAGCTCCATCTGAGTTTCCATCTGGGTTTGGATTGTGTCATTGTTAAGGAGCATCAGCCAGGAGCCTGGGCCTGCCATGAGGGGGAAATGGAAAAAAAATAAAAATTCTGCTTGAAACAGGAATCGATTGGCCTACTTATACTGAGGTTTTTTTGCCAAAAATATATATATATATACAATAATATAAAATAGTCAAAATATATAAAAGAACACATATATACAAAAATATTTGTATACAAGAACAAACAAAAGGGATCCCCTGTGCCATAACCAAGTCCTTATCCACATTCCCCTTCACCCCAGACAGTTTCTCACAGAGCAAGAAAGCTCTGATTTAAAGCTAGCTGTATTTCTTTCTCCCACCCTAAAACGTCTTTATGAAGGCTGTGAAGCTTTTCTACAGCTTAAAATCATAGCATTTCCAGCTTATACTTATTTATGGCCCCACTAGTTCTGCTCCCAAGTCTTAGCTGAAATATTCTTCAGCTTCTCTGGCATTTGCCCTCTGATATATTTATAGACAGCAATTATATCCTTACTGAGGGGTGTTTTGCCAGACTAACCAGGACAAGCTCCTTTTGTAAAGGGGTTTTCCTTTCCTCTGCTTGCAGCAATAAAACCCTTGCCTTGTCCTGTTCTGATGCACCTCCTCCCCATCCCAGGGCCCAGGAACACGGGCAGTGTGCCTGAAGGTGCTGCCAGTGCCTGGGAGAGGGAGGAGAGGCTGCCAAGGTGATGCTGAAATGCAGTGGCCACTCCAGCTCTTTGATGCCCCTGCCTGTTGCCAAAAAAATTCCATCTCCCGTTTCAGCACTTCTGGAGGCCAGGCAGCCAACCTCCCACTAATTCTGGTGCCACATGGCTGGTTCCCTTCCCTGGGCTCCTCTGGTGATGCTCTGAGGCAAGGTTCTGAGGCTTAGCACAGCTAAATCACCTGTGTTTTATAAAATTCTTCTCCTCCCTAAGCCCTCTCTCTTCCTTCTCCATCCTAAGAGATAATTCCCAATGCTGAGTCACAGCCAGTGTTCTGGTCCTTTCCTTTTCAAGCCCTTATCTAGGCACTTTTCTAGACAATTTTCACCTTATCAGAACTTTTCTGGTGTGATCTACCTCTAGTGAACCTTTTCTCCACTGCTTTTCTCCATTTACTGCTCACATCTCGTGAACAGCCATTCCCCCACAGAGATATTTCTGCAGCACTGTCAGTTTCCCAGCCTCAGTTTTCAAATTATTGTCCTTTCCTCCCGAGCCCAGTAAATCCTTTCCCTATTTCTTTCTAGTGTTGCTGTTCACTTATTTATTTCAAAGTGCAGAACTGCAGTCTGTCTTGTCAGTATCTGCAACTGCAGATATAGAGAGTCTGAGCCTTTGAAGAAATACTGATTTCTGTCATCTTTCTCACATCTGACTGACCAAGGATGACTGTGTAACCCTCTGTTATCATTGCTGTAAAACAGCAAAGAGCCCTTTTTTTTTTTTTTTTCCCTTTGAATAAATGAGTCATGTATTTTTGGACCCAAAACAAAAAGCAGTTTTCAGATCATAGTCTGAATTTGGTGTATTCTTATATTCTTGCTTGTAGTCCTACTATTGTTGATTCTTTTGTAAATCAAGCAAAAAAAAA
Source organism: Sturnus vulgaris (assembly GCF_052056855.1). Lineage (NCBI taxonomy): Eukaryota > Metazoa > Chordata > Aves > Passeriformes > Sturnidae > Sturnus > Sturnus vulgaris. Next base: position 1,883,529 of record NC_142283.1, on the reverse strand, counting down.
AAAAAAGGAAAAAAAAAGGTGTGTGCTTGGTACTGAGGTGACACTGTTTACTTTAAAAATTTGGAAGGGTTGTCTTTATCTGGAAATGTTTTCTTACAAACATCCACAGTCTTACAAGTGTTTATTATTTGTTTTCAATTGAATTTAGCTAACAAGACTTTAACTAAACAATCATATGACTCATGTGTTTTTCCAGTGTTCTCAGGCCTAGGATACTGCAATAAAAAGACACTTAGGAAAAGCAGAGAAGGGGGGAAATGGTACAAGCGGACATCTAAATGCTCTCCTGTGTGTAAACATATGGCCAGCTATCACAGGGGCATCAGTATTTGGAAATGAGTGGTGTTTTTCGGTGGTGGACTCATGAAAAAAAGCCCAAATCTATTCTAGGTGCTGAAAAATTCTCCTTGCAGCGATGTTGCAGCTCCTCCTGACTCTAAAAAAAAAAAAAAAAAAACACATTAATTTCCACGACACCCTTTGAGCAACAGAAAGTTTGGTGTCACCAAAAGGGAGGCTGGAAATAGAAAATTAATCCCCACCTCCATCACTTCCACCTTCCCCTGAGGTCCCATTGAGGGGCTGAACTCGTGTCCCCCCCAAACCCTGAACCCCTGTCCCGACCCCGAGACCTTCTCCCCCCTCTCTGCAGAACAACTGATCCCGGCAGAAAAATGTGCTTTTTTGCCATTGGTTGCAGATTAATTCGATTATAAGGACTGCTGGAAGAGTTGTGCTTTCACAAGTGATCCCCACATGGCTTTGATCTGGCTGCACTCCAGCCAATTCTCCACCTCCAAATTTCCAAAGAAAACTCACGTGCACTTGCAGCAAGGAGCAGATGTTTGATGAGAACAGTGCTGTTGTAAAATTAAAGTGTTTACCTTCTCAGAAGCAGTGATTCAACGGGGACTTGCCTTGGCAATTTGAAAATATGCAGGGAGCTGTATAATCGATATTATTTCTTTGTGAAAGTGTCTTCCTAAAGTCATTCTCAATGACATTGGGAGTGCAGACAGTGCAGTTCTCAGACCACAGGACCAAAAAAAAAAAATAATAAAAAACCAAGGAGGGAGGACAGGACTGAGCTCTCATGGCTGGCTGGACAAGGAGTCCTGTTTTATGCCTTGCACCAGGACCAGTGACAGAAATGTTACAGTGCAAGTAATTCCTTACAGCAGGCTGGCACCAGCTCCTGCTCAGGAAGTCTGGCAGTGCATCTGCTCTCTCACAGAGGGGTATCCTTGAAGGATGTGAAAGCCACGTTTGTGTTTTTAATTTTTATTTTTTAATTTATTTTTTTTTTATATTGCTGTTGCAGTCAGCTTGGCCGGGGAAAAGGAGTGGGGACTCCACCAAATTTAAAAAAGTGGGGCAGTCAGGAAGGAGATGCTGCACCTCCCCTGGAGCAGGCAGGGAGTGTCTGGCTCATTTTCAGGTCTCAGAGCATTATCATTGCATGGACAATTCCCTAATATTCCTGTGGCTTTTCCAGTATTTCCTAAGCAAAAACTCTAAGATGAAACTCGGGGTGGTGATCAGGTCACTTGGTTTGAGTGGTCAAAAAGTTTGAGTGAGTTTGGAAACCATCTGCCTGCAGTGACACAGAATTTATACAAAGAGTATCAGCAGCTAGTTTATCTGCCTTTCAATTTAATTGAATTAATTAATTTTTGCCACATTTCCATAAAAGAAAATTTTCCCTGTCCTTTTAGGGGGGCTTGAGGCTTGTGGGTGTTTGTCATTTTCTTTTCCAGGTGCAATGACAGTTTTTCCACCCAGGATATGCATACTTGGTGGGAACTGGAGAAGGTTTGGATTGTGCAGATTCATCTTCTGCCTCAATGCCCCATCACAATTTCAGTGGCTGGGAGGGCATGGGAGGTCTACCAAAACTATTTTTTGTAGAAGATATATAAAAAAAAAATGTCCACAAATTAGAAGAACAAGTGAGAAAAACCCGTTTCTTGTCACCCTGGGTGCTGTGCCTGGCAGAATTTGGAGAGTGGTGCTGCTTTGGTGCTCAGTTTCCTGAAAATTGATAGTGGGAACTGTCAATCCTAGAGCCTCCCTACTCACATATCCCAGTCTCATCCTAATTAATTAAATTCCAAAATGTCCACTAGCCTGAATGGGCTTTGAGTAAATTATTTGTCTTTTCACTGCACACAAAACCCTCAAAAATTCTTTCTGTCTGATTAAAAAAATGGGTGGACTGGACTAATCATTGAATTTAAAGCACGAAATCTGGCACAGATAGTTTAGGTACAGAAAGGCAGTTCAAGCTCCCAAAAACAGCAGTTATAATGATAATAGTTAATAATGTAATTGTATTGTAAAGAAGTTAAAAGAACAGTTTGTAAGAAACTGCCTAATGTTATTTGAGACTAGAGCCTTTATTTTTTTTTTAATTATCTAAAGAAGACAGGCACCTAGCTGTTATTCACCTTTGGCAGGGGGATAGAGCAGTAGAAATTTAAGAAATTTGTGATCCTGAAGAAATCCAAGCATGCAGGAAAGAAAAGGCAGGACCAGAAACACCAAAACCGTGGCAGAAAACCCCAAGGCACTGAGTGGCCTTGCAAGAAGTTTTGCAGGGAAATATTCCTGCCACCAAGAAATCACCTTGAAGAAAAGCTGTGGGTAATTGCACAGGACCTGGGGAGCAGAAAAACCCTGATGAAAATCCAGTTTTGTAAATATGAGCAAAAGGAAAAAAAAAAAATGAGGGGGATAAATCAGGTTTTCTACTGATTCCCACTGACCTCTGTGCTTGCATATTCAAGAAGAGTTTTTTGCTGAAGAAGATGTCAGAATTCAAAAACAATCTGTCTGGAAAGACAGCTCTCAATATTTTTTTGTGACCACTGATTAGTGGAGATTGAAGTAAAAGCTTTCTCTAAAGGGAGGGACTGCAAAAATGTGCCAAATTTATAACATAAAAAGCAAATTTGCCTTTCTGTGTTATCAAAGGACATCCCAATGCCACACTTCTACCAAAATTCCTGAACTAAAAACATGTTTATGCAGAGCACTATTAAAATAAAATTTAGAAAAACCAAACCAAACAAAACATACCCCAAACGAACAAACAAAAAAACCCCAGAAAAAACTACCACCACCTACCACCAAAAAAACCCTCAAAAAAAAAAAATAGAAACAACAGAAACATACAAACAAACAAAAAAACACGCAAAAATTAAAAATAAATAAATAAAAAACAAGAATAACTCAAATAAAACTAATGGAGGCACTGAATGAACAGCATTCCTTCCAGGGTAGATTTTAATCCTGATTGTATTTAAAACCTAGAGCACCAAATTTTCTAGACCACATGACCTTGACTCTGCCTTACAAATAAAATGACAGAAGTGCTTTTGCCCTGTGTTTCTGGAATAAATTCTGGGGAAAAAAACCAAACAAACAAACAAAAAAAAAACATATCTGGTGGAAGGCAGGCACTTCAAAGACCGTAAAGACATTTTCTTTCTCTCAGCAAGCCATTTATCAGCATCCCTCCTGGTAAATTATTGGGCTTCAGGGGACTCCAGATGTGTCTGGGGTGTCATGCTGATTTTTCTCTGAGCTGTTCTTGCCCCTGGCTGGAGAGCCACGATGACAACCTGCTCTCCAGACAGAGACTGTCTGCCACCTCAGATGGCCCCAGATCTCACAAATCGCCTCAAATGCTGAGGTGCCAAGGAAAAAGGAGGCCTTGGAATGTGACCTTTAAGTCATCCTAATAGAGAGTGCAAACATTATTATTCCTATGCCACCGACTGCTCTTTCTCTTTGCCACAGCACCAGCAAAATTTTATTTTGCAAGAAGGGTTTAGCCCTGGGGACCAGCCTGCTGAGTGTGTCCTGCCTTGATTCCTGCATCCTGGGGGACTTTCTCCAGGAGGAAAAGTTGTCTTAGCAAGATAAGTGAAAAGCAGAATGCAGGGTAGGCATTGCAAGCGTGGTCATGGCAAGAAGTGGATTTTCACCAGCACTGCTGAGCTGAGGCCTCACACCTGCAGCTGGAAATTAATATTTTACTTTAGCCTTTGGAGAATGGGAGGTTTCTGGAGGAGATGGAGGCTGTTAAAAAACAAAAACCAGTGGGCAAAAGTCATCGTGGGTCAGTCAGACCACGTTGGTCAGGTACAGACCCACTGTGAGCAGCCTGGGCTCCTGAGTGGGATGCAAACATTCTGCACACACACAAAGCAGCTCAGGTGCCCCCTGTCTGGAGCTGGATTCCATGCTCGTGTTTTGACTCAGCTGCCAAAACCCAGGGCTTTGCACATCCAGATAAGATTTGATCTTTGGGAGCCTTGGGACAGAAATCTGTTTAACCAGCTGGATTGAAGTGTTCTGCTCCAGGTTACCAGTCCTAAGAAAAGCTGCTGAAGGGAATGTGTGAGTATTGGGCTGGTGGTCTTGTCATTCTATTACCCACCAGAAGTGTCTAAAGATGAGAGACCCTCCATTGCTGCTGCTGGCAGCATCTCCCTGAAAATACACATATTTTATTCCATTAATAGGTATTTCCCTCTGCTTAACACCACCTCCCAGACAGATCTGAGCTCCACAGAGAGGAGCCTGCACAGACTCATATTTTACAGGAGGTTTGTGCACGGGTGTGAATAATTCACGTTTGGGGGTTATTCCGACCCCAAATTATCAAGAGTGATTTTATGGATTCTGTTTTGCCTGTTTTAGGTGCCACTGATTCCTTTACTTGCTGAGCCTCGGTGTACTGGATTTAGAACACTCCACAGAAAGGCAGAAAGTTTTATTAGGCAGCCCCCTGTTTCTGCCCAATGAGTTTGGGTTTCTCTTGTGCCATTTTTAGTTCAGGCTTCCACAGCTCTTCCAACTCAGGGAAGCAAACTTTTGATGGAAGACATCACCACCCCTACACATAAGATTAAAAAAAAAAAATTCCTGTGAACAAAAAACCTTCCACTTTAAAAGCTTTTAACTGCTGCCAGAAAGAGAATATTGAGGTAGGTGGCCCTTTTCCTCACACAGTGGATGTTTGCATGTTCTGCAGCTAGACAGCAGCTGCAAAAGTAAATAGGAAATATGTTATTCTATTCAAAACAGACGCTGGTAGGTAATGCTGTTTTTCAGTGCTCTGCCCCTCAGAGAGATTTTTTTGTCACTTATGCAGACAAATTGCCTGAAAGCATTCTGCAAACTCTCAGAATATTATGTCAAAATACAAAAATTGGTGTTTACAGCCTTTTAGATGTGCTTGTAGTAGATGAATTAAGGCTATGCAAGTATTAAAAAATGGTGATTAATGTCAGAACTTCAAAATGTGTCTGAGGATGAGCATTTCTTGAGAATTTAAACACAGAATGTACAGTGACCTTGAACATTTCCCTGAGCCTTGAGGTTCTCCCTTCAATCTGCTTCCCAGCTTCTTTGTGTGCCTGCCCAGGGAGATAGCAGACTCAAAAACTGCAGTGATTGAAACCAGTGGGAATTTATTGAGTATGACTAATCTTTACCATTTGTAATATTTTAAAAAATTAATTAATAACAATAATAAAAAAAATTCGCCTAATCCCAGCCAAGGTTTTATTAATTTTAATATGAAAGCATCCACACCTATCATGCCTCCTCTGAGGTCCTCCCAGGCTGCTGCAGAAATGCAGCCTGACTTCTTCCATTGCTTTGGCTAGAGGCTGAGGATGTGAATTCCTCTGGCTAATTTGCTTCTTGGATAACCTACAAAGCACCAGGGGTCACATTCCTGGCCTGGTAACTCTGCCTTGGCTCAGTGCCCTCACTCCCATCGTGGGGAATCCCAGGAGGAGAGTGGTACCAGGATGTTCCTCACTTCAGGCACACACTTTTCCTCAGCTGCTGCCACACATGGCACGATTTCTGCCTTTTGAGAAATCTGAAATGCCACCATCTGGGGTAAATCCTAAAAAAAAAAAAAAAATAATAATAATAATAAAAAAATAAAATTTGTGGTGGTCTGTAGCCACGAGGCTGCCATGCCTGTGGCACTGTGGGCTTGTTCTGCTGGTCACTGAGGAAAAGGAAAAACAGACCCCCAAGTCACCCTGCTCCAAGTCATCCTTTTGTGATGCTATCACAAAAACACTCCAAAGCAAGACCATACCTGCCTGGAGGCACAGGTGAATATCCCTAAAAAAATACCCCTTCCTCCCGAAATTGCATAATTTTGATTCGTTATTAAAACAGATTTTAATAGTTCTGTAAGTCACCACTGTGTGGTTCTGCAGGGAGGAGTTTCCCCCATCGGTTCAGGGGGAAACTGAACTGTGCCAATGGGGTTGCTGTCCCCAGGGAAAGCCCTGAGGCTGTTTCTCATCACTAGTGATGAGAAAAGGGCAGAAATGTGGGCAAGAAGTGAAGTCAAGCTGTTAGGGCTGATCTGCAGAGCCCCTGTGGGATTTTCCTCACTCACAGAGCCCAGAGGTTTTGCCTCCAGGAGGCTCCAAGCTGCAGGTGGAGGTGGGAATATTCCTCAAGCACACCTTGCCTTCCACACCAAAGCTCCTTTGTTAAACAGGCTACATCCTAATCAATAAATATCATCCAGAAAAAAACAACTGTCAGGTGTTAGTCAGTAGCCAAAAATTAAAAAAAAAAAAATCATCCCAGACTCCAAACCTACAGCATTTTTCACTCTGAGAGGGAACAGGTGGTGTGGGGTTTGTGCAGGGTGTCCTGCTGTCCCAGCAGTGCCACCGTGCAGGAGTGATGCCTTGGAGGGGCTGCCTGGAACAGGGGCTAGACAAAATTAACATTAGAAAAGTGGGTATTTATTAAAGGTCTTCAATAGATGCACCTTGGGCTGTCAAAGCCTCCCAGAGGCTGCACTCAAGGTGGTCATGAGTTTTTTACACAAAGTTTGGTCCATTTATATATCAGGGGTTAATCCTCCAAATACAGCTTCAGGTCATTAAGTCATTTACCCCCACTTTGCTCCCTCACAATTCACTTTTGTTTGTACTTTTTGGGGCCTGAGGTGTGTCCTCGAGTTTCAGAGGGATTGTTTTGTGTGACCAGAATGTGAAGACAGTAACTAACACTCTGTATGGAGTTTAGAGTTATACACTGAAGCAGCACAGGATTTGAAAAATATCAAAGGCTAAAATCTTAAAGCATCAGAAGGGGCACCCAGCTGCCCTGGAGTGACCCTCCCTGAGCCCAGGCTGGGGCTGATGTGCTCTAGAGGGAGCCACATCTGTCCTTGCTCTCCCAGATGGAGGTCACCATCCTCCCAGGCTTTCCAGGAAAAAAGAGGGAGTGGCTGCAGAGCCTCGACTTACTGAGCCTGGACCACCTGGCAAAGAGAGTGCAGCCAGCACTTGTCCTACCTCTGGGCACTCCACAGGAAGGATTCAGGGATGCTGAATTGGTTTTGAGCTCCCACCCGAGCTGGCTGTGAAGAAATGGAAGGGCAGGCAAGTAAACGTGCATGTTATGATATGGAAAAGTGGCAATAGGATTTCTGCATTTCGGTCTCTAGCACAGGTTGGCTCAGGTTACAGTATTTAGATCTGGACTTGAAGCACTTCAGGGTTTGTGTCTGTTTGGGGGTAAGGGACCTGCTTTCAAAACTCATACCTGGTTCTGACTGAGTACTCTGCAAATTTTGTGTGTTTCTAGGTCTGATAGAGAGAAAAAAAAAATAAGGAAGAAAGAATTATCTCTCTGCATTTGAGAAAAAAATCATATTAATAATGCCACCACTATTTGATGATGGGGGGAATCCTACTCTCTTGAAAGGCAAAGTTGGGAAATAGCTACCTTTTATTTCAAGGAACCAGATTCACAAAAATTGCAGCCACAAAACAACAACACCAGCAGCCCAAACCCTCCACACAAAACCCCTTGTATTTTATGCCTCCTTTTCTATTTCGGGTCCTCATTTGCCTAATTAGCTCTCGGAGGCTGGCAGAGATTTTTCCCTGCAGCGCTGAGCTCTGCTGACTGCAGAGACCCTACCTGGCACACTCAGTGAGTGCGTCAGCATTCTAGGTGGGAATGAATGAAAAAAATCAATCAGGGCAGCTGCAGTGGGAGCATATTCAACTCTAACCCACTTTGTGCATGGTTCCAAACATTTCATTCTGTGTTTAGGCGCCTTTTAAAAATGGTAAGTGGATATGAAGTAAAAAAATTGATCTTCCTAGTCAGCCTAATAAATGTTTTGTCATCTTTGCTGCTTAGCTGGAGCAAATTTGCCACCCTGACTGCTAAGTTAAGCTGCAGACTTGATTGAAACGCCAAAACCCACAAGAAGATCGTTTCAATCTTGAAAACCTATCACCAGCAGATTGCATCATGCAGTGGATATATATACAGTGATAGAGCCTTGATTGTTTTAATTGTATTTGCAGATCAGACCTAGAGTAGGTCTGGAAAAACCAAAAGTACCCCAGAACCTCTTTTGAAACACAGGTACTGCTTACATGTGGTCTTGCAAAGAGTTTGGCTTAGGGATATTTGTCTGAGCACATTTCTTTTTTCCTGTTGCATTTCTGCATAGGCAGAGTAAAATATGGAGTGCCAGTTTCACTTAATTATAAACCACGATAAAATGGTCCAATATTCATGCCTAAAAAAATATCAGCTGTTGCAGCTTCTGTCTCCTGAGTGGGTTCAATACATAAAAAAAAAAAAAACTCATAAGATCACTGCTCTAACAAGTTGTACTTTTAACACTGAAAAAGGTTTCCAAAATTTCACAATCCTCTTCGTATGTGATGCCCTTACAGTGAAGAAGATTCTCTTGGCTGTAAAGATGAAGAATCTGCTCTTTCTGGTGCTGATCTCTGCCTGTTGGGCTGAACCTCACCCTGGCAACTCAAGTCTGGAGCATGAACGAATTATTCACATTCAAGGTAAGGAAATAAGTGAGAAAATACCAATATCTTCATATCGCTGAGGTAAGCAGGATAATGTGCTTAGTGATCCTTGATTTACTTTTTTTTTTTTTTTTTAATGCTGTCACACTGTTTTTTAAATACTTGTATTACTGGTGACAAAATGTTTTCTTTTCTGGTTCTGTTGCATTACTATTTATCCTAAGAAAAGTCAAAAAAAAAGAAAGTTTCACTGTCTAATAGCACTTAATCACAACCTTGCAAAGATTAGTGAGTAAAGTACAGCATGATTTAAGACAAAGAGAACTAGCATGCATCCTAAAGTAATAAACAACTGCAGTGGGTGAAATACTTCAGTTTATTGTAGAATAGATTTTAAGAGTTCTGTCATACACAGCTCTCCACAGCACAGAAATTTACTGCTGTGGTTTATTTAAAAAGGCTCAGCACATCAGAGATCATAATTGGACAATGTAAACTAGGGGGGGGGGAAAAAAAAAAACGTAACTTACCCTGAAAGAAACGTGCCTTTCCTCATACCTTTAATTCACACTAAATATTATCCTGGCCTTCAGCATAATCCTGTTTGGTCTGTGTTTGAGTCCCAGAGATTATAGCTGTGGCAGGATTTGAGCCTGCAGCACAATGCAGCTGTTTTTCCCAGCCCCAGCTTCAGTGGTTGAGGGTTATCCTGCACAAGAAGAATCAGGGGGGTTTTTGCAGTAAGGACAGGCAGAACGAGCAGGGATTTTCCTGCTTTCCCTCCCACCTTCCTTGAGCCTGGCTAAAATTGATTTTGCCAAATTAAGGAATGCAGAATTAGTGTCCCTTCTCTCGCCTCTGTCTTTGTAAAGTTCGATTTCCTTCTCTAAAACAGCCAGAAAATTGTGCTCTTTGGAGATGTTTGTGTAAATATGAATTAGCAAGCAGGAGCAGGGTTACCAGGAAGGGCTGAACCTTTCAGAGGAGTCCACAGGAGAGTCACAGAAGTTAAAGGCACCCTGCACCCATTTAAACAGGGATTGTCAAGGTCAGGCAAGGAGTTACAGAGAGCTGCTCTCCCTCTGAGGAGACTCACAGGATGAAGGTCAAAAAGGATGTGCTATGTCAAAATGAAGATTGCTCTGAGAGGATGAGCACTTGCTCCCCAGGGAACATTTCAAATCAGACTTCCACGCCCAATAAACACATATTTTCCCTTTCCTTGTACAGCGCAGCTTTTTATCTCTGAGCCCCACCTTTTTGGGAAATTAAATTAGTGTGGCAGTCAGGGCTTTAGTGTAATTCATGAGCCATACAGGTCAGCTGCCACTAACCCAAACAGCTCAAAGCTCAGAGAAGTTTCAAGGTGAACCCTCCTCCCTCCCCATGCAAACTCACCTGCCCCTCGAGAGTTTATTCCTCGAAGGAGAGCCGGGTAAAGATTCAAATTTGAGCTCTGCCAGCTGGTTCAGGCTCTGAAATGCACAGGCAGACCACAAATCAAAAACACTGAGACTGCCTGGGACGTGGCATTTTCCCTTCTGATTTTTGCCATTCCTCTCTGCATCGTGGAATCCCACCAGGGCTGTGTAAAAAGATTTAAAGATCTACACCTGGAGATGGGATGGAGACCAGGGAATGCTGTAGGAGACGTTCAGGTGTGGGGTTTTTTTAATCACATTGACAAACCCAGCATCCCTCTCCACAGCTGAAATCCAGGAGATGTTTTGCTGAACTCTGCCAGGGTTGCATGCCTGGGAATTACAAAAGGTGTGTGAACCTCGTGTATTTAAGTACTTACCCAGAGGTGAAAGGGATTTCCTGAGGCAGAGAAGGAAACTGTGTTATATTCCCCATCCTTCACGTGGTGTAATCCCCTGCAGGCTGAGTTTAATTTGTTAAAAAGCCAGGTTTCAGGGCTTCTTACTGAAAAAGGGTTCTGCATCCCACTCTTCTGATATGGAAAACACCCTCCTAATTCTCCACGTTTATTTTATGGCTCTGATTCTTCTCCAGCTGTTGTTCCTTGGCTTCCAATAATATTTTTTCTTCTTTGAGGCTCACTTTAAAGCATCAATAAGATAACACCATATCCCCACAGCTGCCATTTGAGAGCACTTTTCCAAATTCTTCTCTAAGTGTATCACCTCCTGATCACTGCACTAATTGGGCACTGTAACCTGAGAATATCAGGAATTCATCTTTACTCTGGTTCTCATCTGAATTCTTGAGTGCACCCAGCCAGGATTTTATTCCAGATAATACCCTCGTTTGGCCTTAGTATTTCTATTAAGTATTTTATTGTTAAGTTTTCCACTTATCCAATGCTTCTGTTCTTCAGACCTTGGATCAAATTTGCAGTTCCCAGCTGTGCTGCAGTGCTGATCAATAGTCTGTGGTGATAGACAGTATTTAGCAGTCAGTCCCCCTCACTGACACTTGAAATTAACAACTACCAGCTTTTATATCAATAATTCTTCACACTAGACCTCAAAAGGCTGGGTTTTGCATTCAGCATTAACTGTTATCCTACTTTTTCCACTCTTCTTTCTTCAAATATTTTAAATACCCACCCTTCTCCCTTCAGTGCTGCTCAAGAAGACCTGTGACAATTTTATTTATCCAAAAGTCACAACTACTTTAAAAGGTAAAATTAGTGGAAATATTAGAGAGATTGCACTGAAGGCAGTTCACTGGCCTTTTTCATATTTTTTTTCATATTTTTATTTGCTCCAAGCAAATGATACACCACATTCCTCAGCCTTATATATTTATTTTTATTACATACCTGGTATCAGATCACTCTAATTTTGTTTGGCAAATACCTTCTTCACCTTATAACTCTTTCTAGTATTGACTCTATCCCTGTTGTTCAACGACTTTCCTTCAAAATTTTCTCTAAAGTCCTGTTTGCTGCTGAGATCAGATTAATTAGCTGGTTAATGGTTGAATTACTTTCTTTACATGAATTTGTTGTTTTGCTGGTACTGTCCTAAAGTGGCAGGTGAGGTCACACCTTCACCATCAGGTTTGCCACACCCAGTCTGGTCTGGGTACCTCAATTTTCTGCCCCTCCATCAGTGTGAAACCTCCTGACAATTCTCTCCAACTCTGGTTTGTCAGCCAGAACAAATAGTGTTTAATAAATTATTATTGTTCTGCAATTGTGCTTTGCTTTCATGGACACAGAGCTCTGCCTTTCAAATATCCACTCTCTGGAAAAGAGAGTTTCTTTTATTTTTGCTAAACATTTTCCCAATCTCTAACAATACCATAGCCGTAGTTCTACGCCTCTGTTCTCTTTTAAATATTTCATTTTTTTCCTCTGGAAATTATTTGCTGTTTTCATCAGCAGCTCTGCTCCTGCTGACAGTGTCAGTTCTAGCTCCTGGTTCTCTCCTTGTTGGTTAATGCAGTTAGTTCGAGGAAAATTTCTCATCTGCAAGACAGTTTTACCTCCCTAATTTTCACAGTGTTTTCATCTTATTTCCTCTGTCCCAATTGCTTTTTTAATATATTTTTTTTCTCCTTTGGTTTTATTCCAATGCACAAAATTTATGAAATACGTAAAGTTGCATTTTATGTCTTCTGTGGCTCTATTTTCTTTTTCTGTTTTCTGTGCTGAAGCCTGTGGTGGATTTCATGGTTTTGGTCAGGCTGCTTGACTCTGTCCCCTTTCCCCTCGTAGTTTGTCATTCCAGTCTCACTTTTGGGGATAAAAAAATAAATAAATAAAAAGAGATAACTGTATTTAAACAAGGTGTGTTGTCCTCCCTGCCCCACATCCCGGAAAAAAACCCTCAGGGAAACATCAATTTCACTCTTCAGAAAAAGCCACAACCATAAACAAAATAATCTGACCAATTATCCAAAAAAAAAAAAAAAAAAAAAAAAAAAGAGCATCCCTCAGAGATAAGGGCACTCCCCTGGGTGTAGCTGCCCTGAGAAATAAGCAGAGTTGATTAAGCCACCACAGTAATTCCTGATTTAATTACCCAAGGGGAGACGGAGCCTTTAACACAATCCCAGTTTGTTCAGGTTGTAGAAACACAAGAAAAGGCAGCAATGGGAACACAAAGTTTGGCTAATGGAGGACCAAATTTGACATTTTAGCTTTCCTCTGAATGTAAAAAAATCATATTATGCAGCATATTATGCACTCCTTCGCCTATCAAGATCTCTGCATACACTTATTTATGCATACCAAAAAAATATTTCAACATGGAATGAACAGAAAACTTTTAGTTCTGCCCATTTGAAACAAACAAACAAACAAACAACAACAACAACAAAAAAAACCCTAAGCACATCAGTTACATCAATTAACCAATAACAAAAGCAGAGGGAATCTTTGACCAACTTATTCTCCAGTATGCTGAGTTTTATTTACAGTCCATTTATTTTCCTTCAAATCAAGTCAGCACCGACACGGAGCAAGAATCTGAACAGAGTTTCTGGAGCAGCCAAAAATTCCATAAGAGATTAAATGCACTGCTCATCTCACCTCTTACACTAATCATTATCTGCTCAAGATAATCTTATGTTCATGCTTTTCCACTTTAATTTTGATTTCTTTCCTTCTTCCCACCTTTCTTCATTTCTCCATTGTCCACGACACTGACATTTCTTTCCATTTTCTTGCCTTTGTGTTTTCTGCTTTATATCTGGTGGTGGGTTGTCTTTTTCTTTTTTTTTTTTTTTTCTTTTTCTTGCCTTTTACTTTTGGACAGTTTGGATGATGCCAGGATGCATTTGGCTGTCTCTTGTTGCAGTTTCTTTGATTTCCACACAACCTGCTCTCCTCTCCAGCAGGGGATAGGAAAGTCAGCAGAGAGCAGAAATTCCACCTGCTGCTGGAGTGGGAACTCACTGAAGGCATCCTGCTCTGGAGCAGACCTTAAGTGAGAGGTGCCAGGATATTTGAGATATGAAAAAAAAAAAAATATATATATATATATATATATATATATATAATTACATAAACGCAAGGATTAGCACGGAACGCAAATTTAAATCATTAATTTGCCTTTGCTGGTTACGTCAGTGGAATTCAATATTTATAAATAGCATTTAAGGGTGATTAAGGGACTGGAAGGGCTCCTTTGTGGTTTCTGTGTAATATTTTGGTTTTGTCAAACCAAAGCCACCCATGAAGATTTACTCCTGTGAGGAGGGAGTGCAGAGGCATTGCCTTGATTTCTGCTCTGCTCTGTGACACCTGATCTCCACGAAATTTATCTGCACCCAACCAAAACACTCTTAGAAGTTATTTAAGGCAATCGTTTAGAAGAGACGAAGTTTGTTATTTCCCTGATGGTTTTATGTGCTCCTAGGTCTCCTAGAAACCTAAACCTGAGCTAATATGTGCACTTTAACAATCCCCCCACAACGTTTTACTCACGTTGAGGAGGTGGAATCAGCTGAAAAATGTTTTATTGCAGCCTTGTAATGTCTTTGTTGCAAAGACAGATCTCTTCTCTCCCATATATAACCCAGGTATTTTTAGCTGCACTATTATTTGGAAACTGGAGCTTCTAACTAAGATTTATCTAGCATTTCTCTTACCAATTTTATATCAAAACTTAACAGGAGTGTGTTGGGGCTGTTCTGTCCTGTCTGTTCAGGAACACAGGAGTTGGATCTTTGCCTTTTCTCTCTCATGACACAGCAAAACTGCATCAGGGCTTGAGCCAAAAAAAGAGCAAAAAAGTACATCCTTTACCAGTCCTACAGATGCTATATAAAAGCTTTTAGAATTTTTTTCCAAAAGCAGAAGTAAAAATTCAATTAGCTTAAATGCATATAGAAAAATTGTGCACTATGTGCAAAAAGTATGTGTAATTCTCCCTCAGTATTCTTTGAGTGATATATCCATATATTAGTACATCAATAATGCACTTCTTTACACACCACAGCAAATGGCAACCACTGTTCCACGTGTTCTGTTGTCACAGAAAATATTTATGAATTTTAAGTAAACATTTTAGATTACAAAAAAAAAATAAAATTGAGGATAACGACTTGCCACTGCTGTGGGAAAGGTGAGGATATTTTAGCATGAGCTCAAGTCCCTGGTAACACTACAGGAAAACCAGAAACAACTCTGTGTTTATTTAAAGCAGAATAGCACAGGATATTATTAAGCTAGGATCTTGCTAATAGCACAGAATATTTAGGGAATATATGAATTTATCTGACAAAACACCTCTGTGATATCATCCCTGGCTTATGATTTTGTGTTTTTCTGTCTGTAAAAATGCACATCCTTTCCTACACTGTCACTTGGCAAGGCGCTCCATGGAAATGCTGGAATAATCAATTTTTGTGGCCAGCTTTAAGACTGTGGATACTCCTGGTGGATAAAGCAGATAAAGCTGCTTGCCAAGGGCTGTGGTGTGACTGATCCTCTCTGCCCCACACTGTGTCCTTGGCCCTCCAAACCTGCCTTGACATCTTTCTGGTGTGCAGAACCCAGTTCAGGGAGAGAAGTTTACAAAGGAAACCAGAAGAAAACCTGTCAGCAACGGAATAATTAAAACACATACATACACACACACAAAAAAAAAAAGAAAAACAATAAAACCCCGAAACCAAACAAACAAAAACTCCAAACAAAAACACACACACACACAAAATAATAATAATTTTAAAAATAAATAAAAAAGAGGCCAAAAATACACAACACAACCCAACAATCAGCCCACAACTAGAAAGACAAACAAACTTTAAAACACATCCAGTAAAATTTGGAGCTAAAGCAATAAGGCAGCAGGTGAGACTGAAGTGAGAGCTCCAATAGAGCAAGCCCACCAAGATTAGAAATGGACAGAAATGACCACCAGAGCAGGAGGAGGAGGAGGAGGAAGAGGAAGAGAAGAAGAGGACAGAACTGGTGCCCAACCTGTGTCTTACCATTTGAGGTAGCAAAATATCCTTTCTGCACTTCATACCAGATTTTGCACTGCTGAGAAACAGCAAAAACAGCCCAAAAATCAACTTTTTGAGCGAGTTTTCATTTCTGGCAGGCAGCCTTCCCCGAAATCTTGGGGAAAGCAGCTCCCAGAGCCATGTGCTGTCCTGCACATCTGCACATCTTCTGCATCCTGGACGAGCTCTGTTCCAGCCAGCTTGCACTGTGCTGCCTTTGGCATCCAGCTAACTGCACCAAGAGCATTAACAAAAGGCCACAGTCAGTCAGAGTCTATAGCAGTGGAAAGAATATTGCAAATTAGTCACCAGGGTGGTCTGGTTCTGTGCTAACAGCTGGGCTGCTGCTTGTCTGACCTGCAAAAAGTGCCTGGAAGGGTGAAAAACCTCACCTGGGAAATCTTTCTCATCCCAGTTCTGCCCCTGGAGCTGAGAGCAGGTCACCAGGGTGTTGTCACCTCTGTCCCCAAGAGAAGGAGCAGCTGGAAGCTGCCCAGCACTGCTCATCCACCTGCTGAGGCTCAGGAGTGACCCCTGGCACCTGCCTTGTCCCCAGCAAAAATCCAGACTGTCCTGTCTGTGAGGACAGCTCCTTAATGAGGAGCTTCATCCAGGGGTTTCAGAGTTTACAGAGTTGTTTGGCTGTCCACATCACAAATCCTCTGGTGCTGTTTCTGGGGAAGAAGTGTGATCCTCCTCAAGTGACACCCAGGAGTTGGTCCCATCATTTTCCTTCTTGCAGTCACCTTTTGGATATTCCCGGCCATTTAGAGACAAAATTAGTTTTATTTAGGAGGATTAGCCTTGTCAGGAGCAGACAGGGAACCACCACCCTTCAAACCAGTGTTTCCTCCATCTCCCATCACTGTTTCACAACAGATGAGTCCTTGTTTCACTAAGATAACCCAGGAAGGAAAATGAATTGCTCATTTGGGCTGAGTTTCACAGCAGTAAAACCAGAGACAATTACACATTTTAAATGAAGTGTTTCTGGTTTGCTCTGTGTTTGGTTTCTCGTGGGTTTGGGGTTTTTTTAATGTGTCAGCTCCAGGAAGAGCAAGACCATTCATTTCGCCACGCTCCCAAAAACGTGCAGTTTAGGTAGATTTAGCCCTGGCTCTCAGTGGCTACTGGATAATAAAGACCTCTAGGCCTCTTGCCAAACCCCTGTCATGTCATTTTTAATCCCAAGTCCCTGCTGCCTGCATGTTTTCTAGCCCAAACTGTGCCTCATTCCCCTGTCTGACATCCGCTTTCCTTCAAAAGCCAGAGATCCTCCCTCCTCTCCCAGATCAGGAGAAGCAGCAGCAGCAGCAATGCAATTTTCTGCCTTGCTGTCTTTTCAGTGAGAAGGGCACATCATACCATTTTCTCTTGAAAAAAAAAAAAAAAAAAAGAAAGAAGAGCTGTCTTATACCAAACTTGGGGATGGAGGCTCATTTCAGGTGTCACATCTCCCTTGGAGCATCCATGGGCAAAGGAGATATTCCAGGACGAGAAAAGCCTTTCCTTTCCCAGCTTGCCATCCCTTCTGCTCTTTACAGCTGAGGTGATGGCAGCTGCAGAGGGCCAGAGGAGGTGGAACATCCCCAAACTGGGCTGCTGGAGTCAGAGGTGACAGTGCTCTGGGCAAGCCTCCAGGCCTTGCTGGCACAGGCAGAGTTGTTAGAAAGAGTGAGCATTAACAGCCTGAGTCAGAGCCTCCCTCCTGCCCCAGTCCTTTCTGCTAATATTTAGTAACATGGCTATTTCAGTACTAAAGACCCAGCATAGCTGAGCTCTGACTCAGATTTCCTGGTAATAGCCACCCCAAAGCACAACATTTCTCCTCCCAAGGTGGACAGAGGACTGTGGAACGTCTTTGTCCCCGGAGGAAACAGGAAAATTTGCAGACAAGCTGTGCTGGCTGCCTTCACTTTCTTCCTCCTCCTCCTCCTCCTCCTGTGGAAACTGCTGGTAAGGCTTTCCATGGTGCCTTGCCTCAGATCACCTCTCTCCTTGGATGCTCTCCTTGGAAAGGGGGATGATGGATTATTGGAGCATCCCTGAGCCTCTGGAAAAGAGGGCAGTGAGAAGAACATCATCTAAAAAGGGCTGCAGGCGACCTGCTCTGCAGCTTTGGTTTTTCAGCCAGGCAGGGAGGTCTCTCACCCTCGCAGCACTCAAATTTTCTCATTCTTGAGGAAGCTTGAGCCTGTTCCTGTGCAGGGAACAGCAATGCTCTGCACACAGCACCCCCCAACAAAGAACTGTACTTTTGAGATTCCTGTTTTCCTCAAGCAGATGCACATTTGCACTCAGCAAGTTTGTTTTTACAATCACCACCCTCAGAGGCGTCTGCAGGAACACAAAATTCTGCATTCCCTGGGGTGCAGCCTGGTGCAGCACTGGACAGAGAGGGAAATCCAGCTGAGCCTGCAGTTCAGGCAGATATTTAATTTAACCAGCACTCGGAAGCCTGGGGCTGTCTGGAGATATTTATGATCCAAAAGCCTCCCTGCACACCCCTCCTGCTGTAGGACACTCACAGATTGGAGGGGTGGGATAGAAATTCCAGGGAGAGCTCATCACCTAAACCCTGCCATCCCTCATCCATCCCTGTCCTTCAGCCCCCCACATCTCCCTGCCTGATGGCATTTTCCCATCAGAAACCAACCCAGATTCGTCCCCAGCAGCAGAAAATTGCTGCTGGCCTTCACATGGCCATCCTCTCAGCAGCCTCTGTTTTTTGGGAGCTTACCCACAGCTCCTGCTGGATTTGGGGAGAGCCAGGCTGAGCCTCAGGGTGGGGAATCACATTTCTAGGCAGCCACAGCCATGTGCTGAGCGTGCACAGGGGGTTCCGAGCTGTTTCTTCACAGCCTGTGAAGGCAGAGGGAGGTTGATGGTGCTTTCCCAGCAGGCTGGTGATTTTTTTGGGGGGGATTTTGGTCCGGGACCAAACCCAACAGGAGCTCTGGGCTTGCTCAATCAGTTTTGCAAACTTCTCATGAGGAGCGATGCAAGAGGTACTGAAAGGAGGGAAAATTCTCACTTTTGGGTATGCCTGCTGACCAGCACATGAAATCTGCATTTTCCAAGGTTTTCCCAAGGCAGCACAGCCTGCAAAAGTCCCAGAGACCCAGGGCTGGAAGCAAGAACCTGCCCCAGGTGGCTCTCCAAAGCAAAATAATTTCACAGGGTAACATTTGCTGTTGTGACCTACTAGAGGGTAGGAAAGCAGGAAACCTGGGGTGAGGAGGAGAGGAGGCAGGCAGCCACATACAGGTTTACATGAAAAGTGAGATCAAAATATAAAAGGTAAAATAGTGACAAGGTTTAAGGAGATCAGAAAAAAAGAGATGAGGAAGAGCCACGTTGGGATGATGAAGAGAGTGGGAAGCAGAGGATCAGATTTTACATTTGAAGATTAACTGGATTTCCTTACTCTGGTCAGAAAAGGAACTTACAGTCAAAAGTTAGAATAAAACACAAATACAAATGCCTAAAATGTCTATTTTAGAATTTTGCTGGCACCTTTCCTGTCAGTATAAATAATGCTGTTTGATACATTAATGGCTTTTCTGCTTTGAGAGTAGGATTCTTTGCCTCCCAGATTGTGAGGAGCTCTGTGTGCTGCTGCCTGAATAAGCTGAATCCCTCCAGAAAAATCGAATTATGTAAAATAAAAAATAAAGCACTGACAGACAACTCTTGAACATGAAAAATATGGGATGTGTTTTGGAGCCTTTTATGCGTGATGGCACTCATAAATCAGCAGTACAACTCCATAAATCTATTTACAAGACCACTTCTTCATGGACATAGGACTGTCTCTGCATGTGTGAGGGGCACTGAGATGCTTTCAGCTGAGCAAATAATTATTTATAACTGGTTTGTAAACTGTATTTGCACAAAATGAGGATGGTGATCCTGCAGATGCAGGTTGTTACATCTTTGACCACACCCATTCTGCGAAATGCGTTCGCAAACGTAAAAAGAATTCGCAAAAAAATAAAACTCTTGGCGGGGGAGAGGTGGTTTTTTTTTTGTTTTGTTTTCCACTTTTTTCCTCCTTCACCCCTGCAGAAAATGGGCCCCGTCTCCTCGTGGTAGCAGAGCAAGCCAAAATCTTCTCCCACCGTGGTGGCAACGTGACTCTGCCGTGCAAGTTCTACCACGAGCACACGTCCGCCGCCGGCTCAGGGACCCACAAAATCCGCGTCAAGTGGACCAAACTCACCTACGATTACCTCAAGGAAGTGGACGTGTTCGTGGCCATGGGCCACCACAGGAAGAGCTACGGGGGCTACCAGGGCAGGGTGTCCCTGAGGGAGAGCAGTGAGAACGATGCCTCGCTCGTCATCACCGACATCAGGCTGGAGGACTACGGCCGCTACAAGTGCGAGGTGATCGAGGGGCTGGAGGACGACACGGCCGTGGTGACTCTCAATCTGGAAGGTAGGTGACACCTGAGACACGCTTTGAGACAGGCTGGCCTGGTGTTAGGGAATTCCTGCTTTTTTTTTTGGCTTTTTTTGGTTTTTTTTTCTCCCCCCACTCTCCTGGCACTGGCGATGTTGCGTTGTCAGATGTCGCGTTATCGCCGGCGGAGCGTTGCCTGTGATGTTGAATCAGCTGTGATGTTGAATTATCAGTGATTTTTGTGTGATCCAGTGATAGCAGCAAGCTGAGGAGGCAGGATTGGTTGTGCTCTGGGGAATCTTGGCCTGGCAGCCCACAACAACAATCACAAATTAGAAGAATATTAAGGCTACTATAAATGACGCTAGCCCACGGCGTATCCAAATTCCAGCCAGACCTGGTGTGAGAGGAGCCAAGAAACGATGAGCAAACAGAGTATCAAGAGTTCCAGATGTTTTTAGTTTGCTCCTGTCATTCTGCAGAAGCTGCTGCATCTTTTTACCTAGGCGAAATTATATCAAATTCCTCCTCCCCAATAGTAATTTTATGAAACTTCGGGATATTTTAGATCATCAGGCAAATGCAAATCTTCCTTTAAAGATGAAAAATGTTACAGTAGTTATCCAGAGACAGTGGGTTTGCATTTTTCCAGCCTTATAAGTAGATAAATTAGTTCTTTATATTGTCTGCCGGGACAACTCCTACATGTAGTGCCTAGTAATTTTCTTCAGCATTATTCTTGAAAACAGTAGAGTGAAAAAAATAATGAAATGGGTTTAAAGAGAACAAAATTTCAGCTTTCTTCACTTCTTATGCAATTCAGATACATTTTATGAGTTTCAATGCATGTAAAAGAGTGTTTGGCCCTTTCTTTTTTTCCCAAAGCACTGCAGTGAACACAGAGGTAAACTAAAAGTTTCATATCACATATTCTTACACTTACCAGCAAGTGTATGCCAGACGGATCCTGAGAGAGGGAGAGGAAAGAAAAATTAAAAAAAAAAATAGAATAAAATGAAAATAAAAAAGAGGAAAAAAGGAAAAGGGGAAAGTGCAGAAAGGGGGAAAAGGGGAAAGAGGAGAAGGAAAAGGAAAAGGAAAAAAGGAAAAAGAAGGAGAATGAGAAAAGGAAAAGGAAAAGGAAAAGGAAAAGGAAAAGGAAAAGGAAAAGGAAAAGGAAAAGGAAAAGGAAAAGGAAAAGGAAAAGGAAAAGGAAAAGGAAAAGGAAAAGGAAAAGGAAGGAAAGGATATAGCTTCCTTGCACAGTTAGAATGTCTGAGTGGTTCTTAGAACCAAATAGAAATAATGGGCTTCATTTATTTCTTTACATCCATTCTTCCAATCCTGGCTGGAGGCTACAGGAAATTCCCATTTTGGATTGCAGAAAAACCCTGCCCAGTTTCCAAGCCAGCAGGGTAGTTAGTGCTTTTAGGTTGTTCCACCCCACATAATTCATCTTTAACAGGAACATACCCTGTTCTTTCCAAACTTTTGAGATAAAGGAAACCGGACATTTACATGTTTAGCTTAAGTTCTCTAAAGCAGTGATGAGTGAAGACAGAAACGAGCTGGAGGAGAAATATCTTTATTATTCTCTGCTTTGTTCCTCTTCCTCTCCACTGGGGCAGGCTCGGCAGGGGCTGCTCAGCCCCAAAAAGGAGAAAAAATCCTCTTGGCAGTCTCAGCTGCACCTGAGTGAAACAAGGCTCTCCTCACCTGCCCAGGCTCTTGTTTCCCCTGCAGTTCATTGTTTTTCTGCTGTGAAAAGCAAAAGAATTGTGCTGTGAATGCTTCCCGCTCTGCCTGGGAAGGGGAGATGCTGATGGATGTGGAAGCAGAGGAAGTTTGCCTGAAGCTTGGCACAAATGCTTGTGCACATGCAGAAATCCTTACCCGACATTCATTACTGGGTTAAAACTGCAGCGAGAAAGCAATGAGGAATCATTTCTTTACTGCATGCAGTAGCACAAGGGAGATTTGTTTTTAAAAAGGGAGATTTTCTACCTTTTTTACTCTTACTGTTTTGTAATAAACACCAGTCTTGGATACAAGGTCAGGGTCCCTCCTCCAAAATTAGGAAATTCATAAGTACAGGAGGAATCATATTTCTTCAGCCAAGTATGTTCCAATCTGTGCTCAAATGAAAGTTTATATATTTTAAGCAGTGTCTAGCTAACATAAGGAACAATGTTTTTTCAGTGATTTTTGTCACACATGGGACAGGTGTAAGGCTGTTAATTTCTTACATTGTGGAGTGGTGTTTCTTAAACTGTCAGGAACATTTTCTTTGCAAAACCTCATGGTAAAATGCAACATTTCAAGTAAGATAAGAGTGCTGAGAGTGTCGGTGTCAGCCCTGCTTGTGTTGGCTGAATCCAGTAATTCTGGGTCTATGCTACACTGAAGTTTTCTAATAAAAAGATAAGTATTAAAATATAATAATATTACAGTGGAGATCTATAACTTCTAGAATAGATTCCTCTGTGCTTATTTTTTCAACACCCCTGCAGCTTTATGTAGTTCTGACATTAATTGCCATTTCATCTATTTGAGCAAAGCAGAACAGATCAGGGGGGAAAAAAACCCCCAAAATATTTAGACGAAAAATAAAATATATCAAATTCTAATATAAAATTCTACAGCCTGGTGCAAATAATCAGGTTAAGTCTCACAGTGGGGACGATTTGCATCAGTAGCCTGGTGTCCTGAGGTGGTGGCCTTAAGGATGTTAATTGGCAGCAGGACAAAGCCATTTGCACCCAGGAATGCCCAAGAGCAGTGCAGAGCAGCTGATGTGTGAGTTCCCTGCACAAAACCCATGGCTCTGCATCAATATCAAAATTGTTGACCTCCACCTCAATGGACCTTTTTTTTCTGCTCCCACTGTGAGAGCATTTTTATTCTTCTTATTGTTATTCATTTTATTCTTACTAGCCTTAAAGGCCTCCTGGGATTGCCATTAAAGAAACCATTCATGATAACTGGGCACTTTTAGCTTTGGAAGAAAACACTGAAGTTAGATTCAGTCTGAATTTGTTACATCTCTTGCATTTTTGTGATGTGTTCTCTTCATTTTATTCAATTTAGAACCATGGCATTTTTTTCCCTAGACCAGAGAGATTGTGCTGAGCATCATCTAAAGCTCAGAACTGGGGCTCACTGCAGTTTTCCACAGCCACCAGCGTTAGGATCTGTTCAGTCATGCCATGATTCCCATCCTGTTTGTAGCCTGAAGGACCAGCACTGGCCTAAGGGCTCGTGAGGCTTGGTCTGGGCACAGCAGAAATGTCAAGTTCTGAGGAAACCAGGACGTTCTTTACAGAGAATCAACCCCATCACCAAAGCCATTTTGTCTCTGAACTGGCCTTACTGTCCTCCTGCACATAAAATATGGATCATGAGTTTTGCACTCTTTGCTCAGTGCCCTGAAAGTCAAAAGCCTGACATATTAAAAGGTCTCAGACAGCAGATACTGGTGTCCGAGTCATAAGCAAAAAAAAAAAAATACTTCTCAGCTTACATTAAATTTGATTTATGGCAGCTTCTTACAGTACTACACTAGATTTTTTTTAGGCCTGTGCTTTACTAGTTTAATTCCTCATGAATACCTGCAATGGATCTCACTGTACCAGCCCTCAGGTGCTGCTCAGGCACAGGTTTTGTGTGCCCTTCCTTCAGGAGAACCAGGGCAGGGCTGACAGAGAAAGTGGGACAGTGCTAAACAGCCAAAAGCAGGTTTTTACTCTATTAGAATTATTTTCTTTAATGGTTTCTCCCTTCAAAGGGTGGTGACAGTTGAACTCGATAAGTTGGCAGTATGGGCTATAAAATAATTACCTTTTACATCCAACACTACTGGGAATTTGAAGATCTAGATAAAATCATTAAAAGCCTCTACAGAAAGCAGCTTCTAGAGAGAGGCTAACTCTCTGTGGCTTCCCAAAAACCAGAAACCACCAGCATTCCTGTTCTTGCTTTGAGGTATGTTAGCTTTAGGTCCAAGAAAGGAAAAAAAAGCAACGAAAAACAAGCATCCCTTTCAAAACCACACTCTTTAGTTCAAAATAGCTCAAACAGATCCATAAGCTTCATATAAACAAATTTTTCCAAATTGTCAAAACAATCATTTTTTAATCTGTTCATTTGGTATTCAGCTGGATGTAAGCAATGGGGAATTCAGAGCTGAAACCAACAGGAAATCAACTCCATGCTCTCAAGAGCAGGAGAAATCAAATTTAGCCTAATAATGTCATATGTGTTTCCTCTGTATGTTGCTGTTACATCCATACACACATCAAAAAAAAAAAAAAACAACCTACTTCTAATATCCTCTGTGTGATAATCTGTTTTACTCTCTGATGAAAAAGTAATTTTATAGGACACAGTCTTAGTGGGTCCCTAGAACAAGAACCAAAGAGGTTCTTTGAACCAAAAAAAAAAAGAACCAAAGAACCAAAATTGTCTGAAACTGATGACCCAAAAAGAAAGTGTTAAAAAATCAGATGCAATTAGGCTAAGAAGAGCAGAGAAATTCAACGGTCCCCAAATTTTTGGTAAAGGCTGTAGAAATACACGGGAATAATGTGCCCTGGGTCAGATCTGTGTATTTCCTGCGTTTTTGTTGGTTGGAAGTAATCAACCCCACTGACAGTTATGGGGTGCTGGAGGGACACTATTTCAAGGCTCAGTTTCATTTTTAGGGAGATGGACACCTGCTGACAGCTCTGACAGGCAGGAAAACGGAGATGGAGACTCTGTGAAAACGAGGGGGTCGCCAGCTTGTAGGGAATTTTAGGAATCCAGCATGGAAAATTTTGCCATTGGGTGTATGAACCTGCCAGCATAAAACTGTACCCTACAGTCCAGTAAACAGCAAACCTTACTGTTGGCCCATGTTTATACTGGCTGCAAGAAAACTTACTTTTCAGTTTTGGCTAAAACTCAAGAAAGCCAATTTCTTCACTCTGGCTATAAAAAGACCTTCCTTTTTTATATATTTTTTTTCTTTTTTTTTTTTTCCTCCCCATATGGATCAACAGAAATTTCTGCTATTCTGTTTCCACACGTCAATACCCTTGAAACTGCTAATTGTGTGTGGTGCTGGCTTAATTAACACCCGTAAATCATTACAGGAGTTGAGATTTCTGAGGTTATTGCCTCACCTTCTTGGGTAAATGCTAGAGCTCCTTGCACTGACAGTGTGTGTGAAGTGACCACTTGTATGTAAGGCTCCAAAATACAAATAAGACAAAAAATACAGCAAGTGGAGAAGAGTTTGCTCACTTGAATGAGAAATCCATAAAAATATTGGTATTCCCGTGGGCAGGATACACGATACATCCAGTTCTCATGTTCTGATTTGGTAGAAATCCTGATTTCCATGGCAGGATTCATTTTTGTGCACTGCAGTTGCTTGGTCACAGGTGCATGCATCCCCTCGTCTCTCCTCAGAGATTCATTCTCTGCTGAGCTGATGTGTCTCAGGTTCTTCCTGTCTCTTTTGGGGGGCAAGGAGAAATCTTGGGTTTGGGAGAGCAGAGCCACACCATGAACTCCCTGTAATGGGAATTAATATCCCCACTTCTTCAGGGTAGGGAATGGAATCACCAAGGTCAGGCTAAGGTTCCTCAGCTCTGCCTTACCACAGGGTAACCAGATTTTAACCTTCTGAAGCTGGAAGGTTTTTTGTCTCTCTCCCTTTTTTTTTTTTTTTTTTTTTTTTTTTTTTTTTTTTTTTTTTTAAGCCGGATTTGTTAACATTTGGGAGAGGGTGTTTTGTCTAGTGGCAGAGCACGGGGCTGGAGTCAGGAATTGAGGCTCAGCCTGTGCTTTGGGAACAGCAAGGAGCCTCAGGACAGCTTTTGTCCATTCAGGAACAGATGGGATGGATTATACTCTGATGGGTTTGTAAGGTCCAGGACTGGGGAAGACGCCCTGTGATTAACTAAGGCTCAGCACTGCTAAAGTGTAAGAGAATGGAGAGATGAAAATCGAGCTCTCAATAAGAATTTCAGCAAGGTTTGATAGGGAAATGAAGAAAAAAAATAATTATCAAAATTGCCAGGTAATGCAAAGCTGCGTACCCAAAGCACAATACCAGTCAAAGCACATACCCAGTCAATTTTCCTCAGCAGAATCACCCCTGGCCACCCCCAGCTGCAGGGTGAAATTAAAGCTAATCAGTTGCAGGCTTGTACTGCAGATGAACTCCAACAAAAAGTCAGCTTCTATGCAGTCTGCTCCAATGTAGCCCAAAGCTAATATTACAGTTTAGTGCATATTTATGTTATAAAAACATTATGTCCCAAACTGTCAAACTCAGATTTGTAACACATTTACACACACAGTCAGCCCCTTTTGAAAAGTGATTTTGGGAACCTTAAGGAATCAAATCTGTTTAAATAGTTATCAATTAGTTGTTGCTCAGTTTTTAGAAGTATATAAGTTTATGTCTTGATCTTTCCTAATTGTAGGGTGGTGGTTTTTTTTTCATGTATATGCAAATCAAACACATGTACTGGAAGAGGAGTCTGTTTTCTGGGGAAATGCAGTTCTGAAAAAATAATAAGCCTTAGATTTTGAATAAAGCAAACAGGCTTGGATTCCTATTACATTTGCTAGATTTTTATTATACCCAGTGATATTTCTATCCATTAGTAATGACAAAGAATGGATTTTTTTAAACAAAGATATGATGAAGGAGAAACAGAGATCCAGGAAAATAGGAAACATCTTCGGTGTCTTGTTTATGAAGTTAAATTTAACACACATTGTGTTACATTACATTCTTACACTGCAGTTCAGAACATCACACAGCAGAAAAGACCTTTAACATAGGATTTACAAAAGGAAAGAACTGAAGCAGACTCTCTTAGTAATTGATGAAGGAGAGCAAAATATTGTATATTATTACCCTGCCAAGTTTACATTTCCATGCTTTATTTTCTTGGGCCAAGTCACTGAGATTTAGTAATAGCAAAGATGTTGTTTAACAGGAATAATACTTGGATGACAGAAGGGTGAGGGAGAGGAGAGGAAGCAAGGGGTCTTTAGGAAACTGGTGTAATAGATACAGAAATGGGTTAGAATGTTCTGAAAGAAGAGTGGCTTCATCACATGGTGACTGCCTTGCTGAACCACTGAGTAATTTCTCTGTGCTGCACTGCCCTGAGGACAATTAAATTGTTATAGGCAAGAGGATCCAACAGCAGGAAAAAAGTGAAAAAGAAAGGGGGATATTCTAACAATGCAAAGTTTCTGGCTCCTGTGTTATCTTGTCTTCAGTCCCCCTGAGTCCTACAGCACTCAGCTTTACAGAGATGTCTGAGGATAAACACTCTGAGCTGGATCTTCTGTAACACCATTTTATTCCAGCTGATTATGAGACTGGGATAAAGCCAGCTGTAAAACTTAGGTCTGGGTTAAGTTTCTAAGCCCTGCCAAAGATTAGGGTGGTCTGATCCAAACTTTTATTTCAAAGTTTCTCTTTTCTCTTTTATCAAACCCACATGGGGCAGTGATTCCTTTCTGAGACGTCTTTCATGCTCCAAGGAACAACGTTTTACTTCTGATCTTTTGCATAAAACAAGCAGAGGAAGAAGAAAAAAAAAAACCTCTGCAGGATGAGGGCAGTGACTGTGATTAAATGTCACTTTTGAGACCATTCTGGAGGTGTCCCCAGGTTTCCCAGCCCCTCTTGGATGTCCTCTGTCATGAGACCCTGATGGGCACCAGGCAGGGCTTGGGGACAGGCTGTATCCTTATTATTCCCCTTATTTTTTTGTCCCCCCAGGGTCAGGATTAAACGTGTGAGATGGTATTCCTTGTTTGGACTCAGATGTTTATTAGTTTTTATTCATATTACAGTCTCACGAACTGTGAGTTCTACAGTTCTTCAGGCTAACAAGCCAAAAATGGAGCTCTACCTTTCTCTCTACAAGGCCTTTTATGGCTAAACTGTCCAATTAAGAAATGCTACCTAAATTATTTTTACTTTAAACCCAATAACCAACCACCCCCGGCTCACAATGCAGACTTTTTACCCAATTAAACAATATTACTTAGATCCAATAAGAAGGTGAAGAAGAAGGACAAACATCTGCCCTAAAACCTCCATCTTGTTTTATACATATTGCTATATTCTAAAACTTTAAACTCTAGGTTTTCCAGCAGGTGATATTACACACTTTTATTTAAACCACACACCCATAATCTCAGTTTTATCATTCAATTTTGGAAACTTTCCCCAGAATTAAACTATTTTAACCTGATTGCCTTGGGTTAAATGCAGTGTTCTCCTGGGGGTCAGTGCCTGTCAGCACAGAAAGACAGAAATTCTCAGTGACCAGGGTTCAGCAGTGTCCTTGTCCCCTGGTGGGGAAGGGAGCATTTGGCAGGGCCATGCACAGTCACCCTCTCCCAGGGTGAGCCATCAGTGCTGCAGGGAAAGGGCTGTCACACATGGTTTCCTACCATTCCTGGGATAATGGGAAATTAAAAAAACAAAAAAACAAAAAACAAACAAAAAAAAAAACCACCAAAAAACAAAACAAAACAAAACAAAACAAAATGAAAAAAAGAAAAAAAAAAAAAAACAAAAACAAACAAACAAAACCCAACCAACCAAACAAAAAAAAACTAAAAGCAACTGTCTTGAACCTCTCAAGAAATCCTGGCAAGCAAGGTCTCATGCAAAGAGCACAATGCTCTTTTATGTCAATCAAAACATTTCATCTTAATATTTATGGGTAAGAAGAAATAATTCATGGAAATTCACCAATTCATTCAACAATTTCTTCTTTCTAAATAACTGCTAGGAGCTCCCTTACACTCATTCCACACAAAAAAACCCCACCCACCCAACCAACCAATCAAACAACAAAAAACAAACAAACAAACAAACAAACAAAAAACCCCAAAAACAAAAACAAAACAAAACAAAAACCCAAAACAAACAAACAAACAAAAAACAAACGAACAAAAAACCCCAAACAAACAAAATTAAAATAAGCTAACAAAAATAAACCCAAATAAACAAACCCCAAATAAATTTGAAAAGTAGAGCTATGCTAGGGTTCAATTGACTCCTTTTTAAAATGAGAAATTGACCTTACAATCGATAAATGGAAATTCTGTACGAAAAACTTGCAGCTGGAAAATTCCAGCTGTCCCTGCTCCTCTTTAGGCACTGTGAGAGCAGGGAGTGAGACCACCGTGGTGACAGCAAGGTGCAGGTGGGAGCAGCACCTGGCAGGATTCCCATTGGGAAGGGGATGAGGGGAGATGAGCCAGCTAGGCAAAGCAGCACAGAACCACAGAAAATCACAGAATGAGCCAGGTTGGAAAAGAGCCTTTGGATCATCCAGTCCAACCTGTGAGCTCACACCTCCTCATCAACTAAACCATGGCACAGTCTTTTATCAAACCCCTGCAGGGATGGGGACTCCTCCACCTCCCTGGGCAGCCCATCCCAGCAGGCAATCCCTCTTTCAGGGAGGAATTTCTTCCTCACATCTAACCTAAACTTCCCTTGGTGCAGCCCAGGAGGCAAGGGACCGCTTCAGCTTTTGACCTCTTCCCAAAAAATCACTGCTGCTGTGTTGCTGAGGGAGTGTTTTTCCCCAGAAATAAACCATCCCTCTGCCACACATCATGGAGCCAACTTTTACTTCCCCTTTTTTCCTCCTCCTGATGGCAATCAAAGCTGTTTCCCTTCTCTCTGCTCTTTCAGTGCCTGGTAACTTGTCACAGTAGGGACAGACAAGGACACTTGTTTCCTTCGTGCACCATGCTGAATACTGGACACAGCTCATATTTATATGGTTATAGAAACCATATTTATATGGTTATAGAAGGCACAATTCTGTGTCTAATTCCAGTTGGTCAGCAACTCATTGCAACTCAGTTCATTGGTTGGTAAAGGCTTGTGTAGACATACAGAAGGGGGAAAGAGTTAATGGAAAAGGTTTATTGCTGAAAGGAATTTTACCAAGGCTCTTGGTATGGAGAAGAGAAGAAGGAGAAGGAGATAAGCAAGAAGAAACCTGCAGCTGGGAAAAGTATTTTTAGAAAAGTTTTGTGAAAAACAGAGGTGGAGATGGTTTTACACCAATGAACGAAACCAATGGATAAAGTGCAAACTTTGTAGAGGGTATAAAAGAGAGCATGCTGTTGTAATAAACAAATATTAGCCTTCTGAAATGTAATGTGTCCTTTCATATGTCGTGTCCACCCCACCAGCAACATGGATGTCCATCAAAACTTCTCTCTCTAACGAGGTTTACATATTGTCCCCTGGGTAAAGGACAATTTCTCACTGGTGAGATCCTTTCTCCCCACAGGTACAATCTGTTCCCACAGGAGTGGATTGATGTGCAAGCTGATTCTCACTGTCACAACTCCTTTCTTATGGGAACTTACCAAGCCAGCTGTTAGCTATCCCTAGCCAAAGTACCAAGGCCAGAACCATGAATTTACAAGGCCTTCCTTGTAAAAGTTGATGAAAGTTTGACAAGAAAGTCTCAGAGATATGCATACTTAGCAGAAAGATCTTTTAATGTATAATCTGAAGAAGAAATAGAAATGAAAGCAAGTTTTGACAAAGAAGAAAAGAATTGCTGGGCCAGTCTTACTGGATAACTAAGAAGGCAAAGGGTACACGAGTTGGAAGGGGTTTTTATGGCTCAGTGCAAAGGACAAACCCACCTCAAAGAGAAGATGTTTTTACCAAGCAAAAAGATTTTGCAGGCAAACAAGATTGCCAATGTTTCACGTAGAAAAAAGATCTCTAGAATTTTCCACTGCAAGAAAACTGAAAAACAACTTCCAGCTTAAACTGTAACATACTAACTTTTTGTGATTGGAGAATAGTAACATGAATATGGTAGTGTCAGTAGTTATGATAGGCTATAGGTAAGAGTAAAGGTATTGATTGGTTGTCATGTATTAAAAGAAAAGTATATAATGCATTGTCACCAGAACTAGTGTGGCTTCAGATAAGCCTACAGCTGAGGCTGGCAGCTGTGGGCTGGGCTCTTGTCACCCATGACCCATGAATTGCTGTGTCCTCTGGATACAACAAATAGCATTTTTAAGAGCAATCTGCAGTCCTGCATCCCTCTTTACAGCCCTTACACCTTCCTTTAAAAAGGTTTTACCTATATGTGACACTAACCCCTCTTTCCCTGTGATATGTGGAACAGACTGTATAACTGGTAGGAAATTAGAGTTATAAAGTAGGTATGCATTTATTCAGAGCTGAGATACATGGGGGATAATTCCTCCCAAAGCATGCACCCTGAAACTTCAAACTACTGCTCTATTTATGCCCTAAAACCCTAGGATTACACAATACACCTAATACATATTCATATCCTAGTCCTGCCTAGTCCTGCCTACTCTTGTTTCATTTCAAAATGAACCAAAATTCCTTTTGCTCTTGTGTCTCCCCAGTTCAGGGGTTGTTGGGGGTCTCTGATGAAGGCTTCCAAACTCTTCATCTCACTTGAACTTTTCAGCTTTGTCTCCAGAGAATGCATCTTATCCCTTTGGGCACATTCCAGACCTTGAGATTAGTTTTTGATGATTTAAGCTTTTGGATCTATCACTTATCACTGGTAGCCTTGCACCCCTACACCCCGTTTGCAAGTCCTGCCTCACTTACCACAAACCAGTCTGCCTCTGCTGTCGATTTTTCCAAGCATAGTAAACGCCATGCATTCCTCACCATCTTGGCTTTTCCACGAGCTGTCCCTTACTCTTCCACTCCCTTCTCTCACCTTCTCCAGGCGTGGTCTTCCCCTACTCCCCTCGGCTGGGGAGGTACAACCTGAACTTCCACGAGGCTCAGCGGGCGTGCGCGGAGCAGGACTCGGTGATGGCCTCCTTTGACCAGCTCTACGACGCCTGGAGGTCGGGGCTGGACTGGTGCAACGCCGGCTGGCTGAGCGATGGCTCCGTGCAGTACCCCATCACCAAGCCCAGGGAGCCCTGTGGAGGCAGGAACACCGTGCCTGGAGTCAGGAATTACGGGTTCTGGGACAAGGAGAAGAGCCGCTACGACGTCTTCTGCTTCACGTCCAACTTCAACGGTGAGAGCGCTTCCCCCGCCCTTCCCTCCCAAATTGCTCTGCTCCAAACGCCGTGCTGCACTTTTGTTTTAGGGTGATGGCTTGGCAAAATGTTAGTAAATAGTCTATACCTGCTAGGATTGTCAGTAACCAAACTGGAAGTCAAGAAAATACCGTCATAAACTGATGGGAAAGGTCACTGCAAGTGTTATCGGTAACCAAATTGAAAGCCAAGAAAATATTATCATAAGCTGATGGGAAAGGTCACTGCAAGTGTTAGATGTAGTACAGCAGGAGATAGTTTAGGTTGTCTGACCGCAGATCCATAAAATCCATACTTAAAATGGATTTTTCCACAGTTTGGCCATGATTTAATCAATGTATTCAAGAGGAATACCTGTATCAATTAGCCTTCATTTTTAATTCAACTCTGCATTTTCCTGAAAACCTTTCTCTGTGAAAGCACTTGTTAAAACACAGCTGGGAGCTGTAATGGGGCTGTTTCACCATTCTGTTCTGCAAGGAACTCCAAGGGCAGAAAAGGGTGCTTGGTTTGTCAAAGCTCAAGTTAAACCTGGAAAATGCTGGGAGTGAAATAATCAAAGTGTTAAAATCATTGTGCAATTTCCAGGGGTACACACACGGAGTTAAGCTGTCTTTGCCACATGGTCACACAGGTTGTTTTTTACAGCTCAGGACTTGTACTGGCAGGATTTTCTAATATCTCCCCTTTCACCCCATTAAAATTTGCACATACCCTCTTAATGCTGCTGTGCAACCAGTTTAATTCACTTAGAGTGATGAAGGGACATGCAGCTCGTTTATTGAGGTTTCCTGTTGAAGCCAATACTAATTCTGTTCATATTGCTTAAATATGCCACCAAAACAAAATTCTGACCATCACTTCACCTATCCTGCAGTGTGAAGCAGCTCCTGCTCATGTACCAGGTCTAATATGACTAATAGTTCCTTATCAGGAGACCTATTTCTAGCTGCAGTTCTTAATAATTTAGATTTCTAATCTTAGTGCACTGCCAAGCCTCTGATCACTTTTGCTCTGAGGCTGTACTGCTGTAAACCTTGCTTTAGCAACTGAAAACTCTTTTTTTTTTTTTTTGCTATTAATTGATTTGGGTTTTTTAGGTATGAAATGAAATTAAATGACCCAATCTCAGCTTGCTATCATCTATGGGTTTACCTAGTGCCAGGAAAAGATTTAGCAAGCCTTGCTGTGAATGTCCAGTTCTCTGCAGCATCCTACTTTTGGATAATTCCTACACAACTTTGCACATGTTTGGCTTGCAGCCCACTCAGACCATGCAGCATGGCCTTTTTTAATTTAAAGCACAGATTGCTTATCCACACTGAAGCAGTTTTGTCCTACAGAACAGCAAAAAATAAACATAAGCCTTGGTTTCAGAAGATGTGCTCCAGTGCTAAATCTGCACCACCCTCCACAGAAAAAGATCCATCCAAACAAAAAAAAATTAAAAATTTAACCAAACCAAACAAAAAAACCCCAACTCCCCCCAAAAAGTCCAAAAAGACCCCACCACAAAACAAAACAAAACAAAAAACCACGCAATAAAACCCCTACCAAAAGAAAAGAAAAAAAAAAATAAACCTCAACAGAAAAACCCAAACAAATCCTCAAGCCAACAGTGTTACATTAGGTCCAAAGTGATCTGAAACAAAAGTTTGGCTGATTTTCTTATCATACTGCTTTCATCCCATTAAATGCTGGCTCAATTTTTCTTGCTTCATTTATCCAAAAGTGGAATCCTCCATGAACTCATCTGTTCTATTCAAATTTAACCCTATACTGTATAAAGTCGCCAAGGCATAAATTAATCAAACAAAAACAAAATACAACAGCTACACTTTTTCTAATGCTTGCAGAGTACAACCTTGAGACTACTGCTCACTGATCACCACTCTTTTATACACCAGAAGCTGAACAGCATCTCTTAAGGAACAAGAAGCATAATTTCTGGGAAAAAGAAAGAATATTAAGTACTGAGTAAGATAAATATTGTCTGTGCGGTGATAGAAGGAGAAAGAAAGAGGGAGAAGGAGAAAGGTGAGGTGAGGATAAGGTAGGAGAGCAGTCAGAGACAAGACACTGATGTGAATCTCAGCCTTGAGGAGTCTTGAAACTAACCTGGAGACAGAATATTACACAGCAATGGGGGAGAGAGAGAGAGAGAGAGAGATTGATATATTGATACATTGATATATGGATAAATAGATATAGATTATATAAATATAGGTATGTAGATTATAGATTTTATAGATTAAATAGATTATAGATTAAATAGATTATAGATTATATCTATAAATTATAGATAGATTATATAGATAAATATAGATAGATGATATAGATATAGATATAGATACAGATATAGATGATATAGATATAGATATAGATAGATATAGATATAGATATAGATATAGATGATATAGATATAGATGATATAGATATAGATATAGATATAGATATAGATATAGATATAGATATAGATATAGATGATATAGATATAGATGATATAGATATAGATATAGATATAGATATAGATATAGATATAGATATAGATATAGATATAGATATAAATATAGATATAGATATAGATGATATAGATATAGATGATATAGATATAGATGATATAGATATAGATATAGATATAGATATAGATATAGATATAGATATAGATATAGATATAGATATAGATATAGATATAGATATAAATATAGATATAGATATAGATACAGATATAGATATAGATATAGATATAAATATAGATATAGATATAGATACAGATATAAATATAGATATAGATATAGATATAGATATAGATATAAATATAGATATAGATATAGATATAGAGATAGAGATAGAGATAGAGATAGAGATAGATATAGATAGATTATATATAGATAGATATATAGATATGGATAGATGAAACAGATATATAATATAGATAGATATTCCCCAAAACTCAGTGTCAAATGTCTCTCGTGACGTCAGCTGAAAATCCAGATTTCTGCTTCTCTCAGTTTCCATTCCCTTAACTCACCAGATCACCTTTTCCTCATGTCCCTGCTGTGTTCTCCACTATTCCTTGTCCCAAGCTCACCTCCACAGCCACAATTAACCCAGCCACTCTGCCAGCTCCCTGTTTCCAGCACAGAATTTTGGGTAGGCGTGTTTAAAAAAAAAAAAAATTAAAAAAAAAATAAAAAGGCAAAATTTAAGGGGAGAAAAAGAAGCTATTTCTGCATGACCTAATATTGATTTTCTCAGCTCAGGAACAGCCAAGGAAAATGAGAGGTGGTTAGGACACAGTGCATTCCCAGTGGCTGCTAGGAGTCTCCTGATAGTAGGAAACAGAGGAGCCTTCAACTTTATGTAACGGAGATGGGAAAATGCCAGGGGCCACAGGAGCAGGGAAGGATAAGGAGAGTTAAAAAAAAAAAAAATAAGCTGAGGGAGCTTCTATTAAAAAAGAGGTTGAGTGAGGTTTACATGCCTTCTAAATGTTTCCTCTATAGGGAAAAAAATTCCACAAATACATTATGATCTCATAGAGATCATAGAAGAAAAAGGTTCAATTTCAAATAATTCAGCTGAAAAAGCAAAAAATATTGGTCTGAAATACATGCAAAGCTTATTTTTTTACCTGAAGAAGAAAGGTAAAAGCTATGGTATTTAGCCATTAAGGTAAAAAAATGAAACTGTAGTCATCAATGCAGTGAATTCAAATCCAGGTTCAGTGTTTTCCCTCTGGAATCACTGGATCTGAACTGTGATGACCAGGATGCACAAAAAAATAGTGGTTAAAAATGAAAGGATTATACCATTAGTAAAAAAATTAACATGTTTTCCTGTTAGCTGCACAGGGAAATATTTTGAGCAAGACCACAATATCAAATAATCTTGTTATGAAATGTATTAAATTACCCTCTATGATGCCTTTTCACAGACTAAGGCAAATACAATACTCACACATTTTGTTCTGCCCCTGTAGCTGATTTATACTCAAATCTTTCTGTGGGTTTATACGAGATTTGTTCATGTTTTATATCCAAGAGCATGAAATCAATTCATACCCTTTATATCTAATAGTACCAGCAAGCTACCAGTTTATAAGAATATGTAGTGATGTGTTTCACAAGACAAAGCAAAGAGTAACACCAACCTGTGGCTATTTGTGAAATCCACCAAAACGTTATGAAATAACAAAGTATTTTCTGCCTGCACTGGGTGGAAATATATTTCTCAATCTCATTTTTACATTCCTGGTGCTGATAAGGGCTATTAAAAATTAATGCACACAAGCGGGGAGCTTAGATTTGGGAATTCCACGCTGGAATTTCCTGGTGTCTGAGGGCTCAGCTTTTTTGGCACAGCCAATTTCTCCTTCACTTGTCCTGCCCAGAGGAAACCACTTTAATCCACGTCACCTTTAGAAGAGCTGAGGGTTCCTGCCCTGTGTGGTGGCACAACCTGACATGATCCAAAGATTTTTCCAGGGCTGAAGATCATCCCAGTTTTTCTCCTTGCCTTGTGCCATGGAATGGGGATGCTCCTCTCCCATGCAATCTCTCCAGAGGATCAGTTTGAGGAAATAAATGCAGATTAATCCGTTTTTTACAATCTTCCCCACTGAGCCTAATAGCCATAAACTAAGGAATGTATAATGGAAGAGCTGGGTGGTTACTGTCTATTTATTTTCAAAGGTCTACTGAAGGACAGCACCACTTTTTTTTTTTTTTTTTTTTTTTTTTTTTTTTTTTTTTTGGAAGGAAAATCCATGAGAATCCTTTGCACTGAGAAGTGCTAAAAGAGCTAAATGTAAATATATTTATCAGGCCCTCTATAATTAGGCATTTTCAAAGAAAATTAAACAAGGTACAGCTTGCATCACACTTTCTCCTCATCAGCATGCATTTTGTTATATTCTTTGTCCACAGAACCATAGTGCATAATTGATCTTTCATCAGCTCTAGGAGAGTCAAGTAAAAATCTTGTTTTAACAAAGTTAAGAACACAAAGAATAAATTTTAGAGAGCATGTTAAAAGCACAGCTGTGAGCCACCTGTTTATTACAGCAGTGACAAGCCAACCACCTCTGCCATTTAAATGGGAGAAAGCTGTGGAAAGTCCTGTCTGAATAATGCTGACTGCTCATCTGACCATTTCAGAGTATTTTATCACTGGGAACATGTGGCAACTGTTCCAAAAAGAGAAATTAAACCCAAAATAGAATCACACACCCTTTATTAGGGGTGGTTGCTTCTGACTCACTAGTATTGGCGTGTTTAAAAAAAAAAATTCTTACATATTTAATTCAGAATTAGCCATTTGAGAGGATCACTGGATGTCAAAATATTTACCAGTCTTAAATATCTCTCTCCTTTTTTTTTTTTTTAATAGAAACTTGCTAATAAACCTCTCGATTTAGCACTGAGCTTGAAGGAATCTCCAAGTGTGATTCATCCCTCAAACTCCCACAGTCACAAGGGTGTGTGGGGTATTTAGGTCAGTGGCTGGAGTTTTCCTCTTTAAGCTGGTCTGATACTCAAAAAATCTTAAAATAGCTGTTCTAGATGGGGCCTGGGCAGGTTTGCACAGACCCTCTGCCCCATTTTTGGGTGTGAGGAGCCAACTCAGGCAGGATTCCCTTTGGAAGTGACCAAACCACCAGGAATTAATGAGAGAGACAATAAATTCCTCCCTCTCCTGCCACATCAATTAATAAATTCTGAGACTGAACAGTTAGGAAGCCTTCCCAGCTATTATCAGGGGGGGAAAAAAAATCCCTGAAAATCTGTAGGGAGTTTATTAATGGAGTTTTAAGTAATCAGACATTCTAGATACACACTGCACCCCTGTGGGGCTTACTATTAAATTTCTCTTGTTTGAGGAAGGAGCAGAGTATAGGAGTTTTTATTATTGATGTCATATGTCAAAAGCCTGACCTTACTGCAAATCCCGAGGAAATTCCATTCCATTGACACATGGTTTGAAGAGGAACTCATAAACTAGGTGAGGTTTACACACCATCAGTCCAAACCCCTGCTCCCCTAAATCAGAAATCCTTTTTGCTTTGGGGAAACCTCTTAGCAGTGTATCAGCCACAGGATTCCATTTAGTAAGCATTCTCTTCAGCAGGTTGTAAATGCTCTCAGCCTGCAGAAATGGAGTTAAAAATCTCTTTTACAAAGAGATGATTACCTGTTCTCAATAGTTTTCTGTGGAAAATCTGCAGATACTGTCTTTTACAGCAATGAAATTCTTAAAAAGTCCCTTCTCCACCACAGCTGCAATGTAAAGGCCTTTTTTAAAACTGTTCTTATCTTGATATACAATTTCCAACCTTTAGACAGGGTTAATTCAATTATCTTTATATTGTCATCTGACCTGAGTTTCCTTGATTTAGAAAAAAAATCCTGTTTGATTTTTTACAGGAATCTGAAGCTGACATAGCTCTTAACTTGCTCGCCACTTTTTCTTCACCAAGACAGTAATCTCATACTAAGCAGAGTTCTGTGTATTACCTGTGATTTTTGTGAGGCAGAAAATGGATATTGTTCTGGAGTACATTGTTATTTAAACAGTAAAGAGTGTGCTCTGGAATTAGAAGGTGCCCACAAGAGTAAAGCCCTTTTTTTTTTCAGCTAACTCTCCTCTTCAGGAACAGGCAGATTTAAAAGTCATGAATTTATTTGGAAATTGTTGAATGCATTCAAAGGAACACGATTCTTCTGCAGTCCACTTGGCTGTCAAATCAGTGATGATAAATAACCCCAAGTATAATGAATGAAATTCTTACAATGAATGTTTATTGCCTTGATAAATGGAATCAATATTAATATTATTGCTGTGTGTGGATTAGTAGGGGAGACTTTGCTTTTTGGGCTTTATTTTCTGGCATTTATTTTCATTATCTTGAGACAGGGAACATTTTTCTTAGCAGCACTATCAGCTCAGTCTCGTGGTGTGGAGAGGATATACCCTTTGATGCCTAAAGAGAAACAGAGCTGCAGAACTGCTGGTGAACACTTACAACAGATATAATTTTGCTCTACCACAGGCTCAAACTCTGCTTCTGAGAAGCTGTTCGATACTTTGATTTTCTCACTAAAAAAAAAAAAAAATTTTTTTTTTGCTTGTATTTAATCAGAAAAAGGTCACCACCTCATCAGACAGCAAAAGAGCATGTGTTACCTGCAGCTGCCCTCCCCTAAATGCTGTTACTGAGTATAAATTCAAGTGGAGATGCCATGCTTTATATTAGCAGAAATAAATACAGCATTGCTAGCATTGCCCTTTTTTTTTTTTTTTCAAATAATCTGTTTTCTGTACCCGTGTTGGGTTTTTTGGGGTAAGCTCTTTTTTCCTCTTGATACTTAGCAACTCAGCATACAAAAAAATCGCAAGTTTTATTTATTATCCTCCAACTGACACAGAATCAAATTAACAACTGTTTGACATGGTCCTTCAACAGAGCATTTCCATTTCTCCTATTTATTTGTTATTATTATATATTTTATTTAGTTATCTTATTTATTATTATTTTATTTATTATTATTAATTTATTATTGTTGCCTGAAATCAAAACAGAAGAAAACCCTTGCCACAGTATTAAAATGGTAAGATAAAAAAGCAGTTCATTATTGGAAGCTTCCAAGTGGATATGGCCACACTGATATCAAATTTCTACAGTTTTTATAAGGTTAATTTATTAGGATATCCAAAAGGTACATCAAATAGGAGATTCCATTGCCCCTTGGGTTGGTGCAAGGGCTTCTATGCCCCAATTCCTGTTATTTCTTCTTGTAGGTCCTCTAGAAAACAAAA
The DNA here is from genome assembly GCF_052056855.1 of Sturnus vulgaris. Taxonomy (NCBI): domain Eukaryota; kingdom Metazoa; phylum Chordata; class Aves; order Passeriformes; family Sturnidae; genus Sturnus; species Sturnus vulgaris. The sequence continues at coordinate 1,843,423 of NC_142283.1, read as the reverse complement.
CCAAAAAGTATTTCAGGAATGTGTTAGAAGGTCAGCTTATTACTCTAATATCTAAGAGAAACAGTAGGAAAAATACCAGGAGCTACATAACTGGTACACAGAGCTGTGGGTGTATGAAAAGTACATAAAAAGTAAAAATCTTTAGGCAACACCTTTGAGGTTCATAGAATCAGGTGGTTAGAGTCAGATGGGGGTTGGTCTTTTTTCTCCAGACAACAATTGACAGAACCAGAGGACAGAGTCCTAGGCTGTGCCAAGGGAAATATAGAATGGATATTAGGAAGAAGTTTTTTATGGAAGGAGTGATAAAGGACTGGAATGGTCTGCCTGGGGAGGTGGTGGAGTCGCCATCCCTGGATGTGTTTAGAAAAGGATTGGATGTGGCACGAGTTTAGTTTGTTTTGTTGAGGTATTAGGGCTGGGTTGGACTCAATAGACTCAATCTTGAAGGTTTCTATCAGGTTTTATCTTCTTTTTGCCAGGGTTGGAATTAAATGCGCAAGACAATATTTCTTGTTCAGATTGGGATGTTTATTAATTCTTATCTATCTATATTACATTCTCACAAACTGTGAGTTCTACAGCACCTCAGGCTAACAAACTAAAAATGCAGACGTATCTCTCTCTTTACAAAGCCTTTTAAAGATAGACTATCCAATTAAGAACAGACCACTAAATTATTTTTGCTTTTAACCCAATAACCAACCACCTCTGCAGACTTTTCTAAACAATTACACCTAGACCCATGAAGAAGAAGGTGAAAAAGAAGATCAAGCCTGTCCTAAAACCTCCAACTTGCTTTATATATTTTACTATTTTCTAAATATTTTTTATATATATTACAATTTTCTAAAACTTTAAGTTTTCCTCCCTGTGATATTACACACTTCTATTCAAATCACACACCCATGATCCCAGTTCTATTGTTGCCTGGAAAGGCTGACCTAGAACAGAGACTAGACAGAGGAAAAGGAATAAAACAGGAATTTATGGAAAGGATTCACCTTGGGCAGTGCAAGACCCTGGCCAGGGCTACACTCAAATCAAATCCAAGATAGATCTTGGTCATGAGTTTTTACACTTTTATAAGTTTTGGTTCATGTACAATATTGGGGTCAGTCATCCACCAACAGCCCCAGGCTATGAAATCTCAGCCCCCTGATTTTCTCCCCTTCCCTTGCCATTGTTTATGATTTTTGGGTCCCAGTTTTCCTTGATTCTCCAGCTAGAAAGGAATTGTTTTGTCTAACTACCCTGTGAAGAGAACTTACTAACACCTCACGTGAAGTTTCAGAGTTACACACTAAGCAGCAGAGATTGTGAAAAGTACAAAAGCTAAAACCCAAGGCATCACTGTCATTCAATTTTGGAAGTCTCTCCACAGCCTCAGGTCAAAATCTGTGTTCTCTTGGGGAGTCAGCACCTGTCAGCACAAAAAGCCTAAAATTCTCAATGGCCAGGGTTCCAACAGTGTCTTCCAACCTGGTGATTTTGTGATTCTGTGATTGTGTGATCCCAGGATTTAAGGCTGGAAAAGATCCTTCCAGCACTGCTGATGCCTAACCTTCATCCCAGTAACAACTCTTCCTTCCTCCTCCCCTCTCCGGGTCAGTGCCCTTTGGCACAGAAAGCCTAAAGTCCTCAGTGGCCAAGGTTCCAAGAAGTGTCTTCCAACCTGGTGATTCTGTGATTCTGTGATCTCAGGACTTAAGACTGGAAAAGACCCTTCCAGCAACTCTGATACCCAACCTTCACACCTTTAATGACTCCTCCTTCCTCATCCCCTTCCTGGGTCAGTGCCTCTTGGCACAGAAAGCCTAAAATCCTCAGTGGCCAAGGTTCCAGCTGTGTCTTCCAACCTGGTGATTCTGTGATCCCATGATTTAAGACTGGAAAAGACCCTTCCAGCACTGCTGACTCCCAATCTTCATCCCATTAACGACTCCTCCTTCTGCCTCCCTTCCTGGGTCAGCACCTCTCAACACAGAAAACCTAAAATCCCCCGTGGCCAGGGTTCCAACGGTGTCTTTCAACCTGGTGATTCCATAATCCCAGGACTTAAGACTGGAAAAGACCTTGCCAGCACTGCTGACGCCCACTCTTCATCCCACTAACAACTCCTCCTTCTGCCTCCCTTCCTAGGTCAGCACTTGTCAATACAGAAAACCTAAAATTCTCAGTAGCCAAGGTTCCAACAGTGTCTTCCAACCTGGTAATTCTGTGATCTCAGGATTTAAGGCTGGAAAAGACCCCTCCAACACCGCTCACACCCAACCTTCACACCTCTAACAACTCCTCCTTCCTCCTCCCTTTCCTGGGTCAGTGCCTCTCAGCACAGAAAGCCCAAAATCCTCAATGGCCAAGGTTCCAACGGTGTCTTCCAACCTGGTGATTCCGTGATCCCAGGACTTAAGACTGGAAAAGACCCTTCCAGCAACTCTGATACCCAACCTTCACACCTTTAATGACTCCTCCTTCCTCTTCCTCTTCCCAGGTCAGTGCCCCTCATCACAGAAAGTCTAAAATCCCCCGTGGCCAGGATTCCAATGGTGTCTTCCAACCTGGTGATTCCGTGATCCCAGGACTTAAGACTGGAAAAGACCTTTCCAGCACTGCTGACGCACAATCTTCATCCCACTAACAACTCCTCCTTCCTCCTCCCTTTCCTGGGTCAGTGCCTCTCAGCACAGAAAACCTAAAATCCTCAGTGGCCAGGGTTCCAACCATGTCTTCCAACCTGGTGATTCCGTGATCCCAGGACTTAAGACTGGAAAAAACCCTTCCAGCAACTCCGACACCCAACCTCCATCCCGCCTAACGACCCCTCCTTTCTCCTCCCTTTCCCCAGGTCGCTTCTACTACCTGATCCACCCCACCAAGCTGACCTACGACGAGGCCGTGCAGGCGTGCCTGAAGGACGGCTCCCAGATCGCCAAGGTGGGGCAGATCTTCGCCGCCTGGAAGCTGCTGGGCTACGACCGGTGCGACGCGGGCTGGCTGGCGGACGGCAGCGTGCGCTACCCCATCTCCCGGCCGCGGAAGCGCTGCAGCCCCAGCGAGGCGGCCGTGCGCTTCGTGGGCTTCCCCGACAAGAAGCACAAGCTCTACGGTGTCTACTGCTTCAGGGCCTACAACTGAGAGAGTGAAACCGCCACGGCCTAGAGCGTGAAAGTCGTATTTTTTTTTATTTCTTTTTTTTTTTTTTTTTTGGTTCGGTTTATTTTTTTTAAGCGTGTGAAAGTTTTCTCTCTCTCTTTTTCCTTTTTTTTTTTTTTTTTTTGTTGTTGGTTGGTTGGTTGGTTTTTTTTGCATTACGAACTCATGCAAGCTACCAAAACTGTGATAAAACCTCTTTTACTTACTGTATAGAGTCATTTTTCATAGACACGCCCTCCCCGCAAACCCATCGGTTTGTCTTTGGTTTTGTTTTAGTAATTTGTTTTGTTTTCTTCTTCTTCTTTTTTTTTTTTTTTTGGTGAAAGTATCATTCCATAGATATTTTAAATTAATATAATTTAATGGGAGCTCTAGGTAAGGAACTTTAGATTCAAATTCTTTAAGCTATGTCATCCAAAAAAAAAAAAAATTTTAATTTTCGTGAATGGGGCATGCAATAGAGCTTGACAATTGCTAGGGCACAGTTATGGAGTGTAAGGCTACTCAAAGCAGAAGCTTTTAAAAGCACAGATTTTACGTATTTGTACCAGTTTGAGAAACACTGCAAATTGCTTATGACAGGAATTTTAAAATAAAACAATCTTTTTGTTTAAAGGGGATCAGTGAGGTTTCGCAAAGAAATCTCACAACAATATATGTTAGCAAATAACTGTTTTCACTGGTTCACATGGGAACAACAGAGAGTTTAATAAAAGCAGCTGAAATGGTCCACAAAAATAGGACTAGTTTTACAATTTCAAACATTGCCTTTCTGAAAAATAAGCTCATGGTCCCATGCATAGGAAGAAGCACAATTAGTTCTCCTGAACATTTCAATTGTGTTTTTGTTGTGTATAAATCATTGAGTGAATAATTAACTAACGAGAAAACTCTTGTTTTCTTCTTATCTCCAATTTAAGATGCCTGAGAAGTGTTGTATTACCTTTGAGTAGCTTTACTGAGCTATTTTTAAACTCTTAAAGGCCATTTGCTAAGCAGCATAATAGCATCTACTCAGGGCAGTTGTATAAATGAACTGCTGGACAGAGAAATTGTAAACTTTAGCAGCTTGATTTTACATTAGCCTTTGAAATGTTATTGTCTTAATTAAAGAACATTACAATATTTAATATTTCTTAGCTATTTACACATCACGTGAAATAAAAATTAGAAAAAAATATATTTAAAATGGTGACGTCTTAAACAGACTATTAGACAAAATCTGAAACCAGCCATTAAGTTTTAGAAAAGAAAAAGAAAAAAAAAAACAAAAAACAAAAAAACACTTCATTTCCTTACATCTTACTTGTATCTAAAAAGTACATCTGTTTTTTAAACTATCAGTGAAATAATATAGTATCGCTAGCCCTGAATTATTTAGTTAGTCCTCCTTAGAGTTAACAGAAAATAAAGCTATTGAAATACTTCTTTTCACTAAATCTGCAGTGGTCTAGGCAGAAGATGTTTACCTAAATCTGCCAGTGTCAGAGAAAAACACGCACTGTGCATGGTGCCTAGGATTTTCAGATTTTCAGAGCTGCCTAAAGCACTAGGTCCTCCCTAAGTACCAGTTTGAGGGAATTTGGGATTTCTAATGCAAACTCACCTTCGGATGCAGCAATTCTTGGTGCTCATCTTCAGATACCTTAATGCAACCAGTATTTTCAGAGAGCAGGTGCTCGAGGCTTTCTGAAAATTCACTCCACTTATGGTGTCTCACTCAAGCTGGATATCCAAAAAAAAAAAAACCAAGGCAGAGAGGCCATTGATTAAAAATATCTTGGTCTCAGGTGATCTCTTCAGTGGTTTTTGATGTTCTCTATCCAGTATTGGTTCTACCACTTAAAAATGGAGAACTGTTTTTCCTACTCTGCGCTTGCTGACTACGAAGAACTCAGAGGACCAACATTTGTATTTACGCCAAGTTTTATAGCTACCCACTGTTTCCATAATTTAAATGAGGTGTAGTGGTATTTATCCAGCTAGGACACAACCTGTATGCTTTCATGAATGGTTTGGTGTAGCTATTTTCCCGTGGATGTGAGTAAATAAATCTCTTTCCCAGAGTGGTTGTGGTTCCTGTTTTAAGACTCTGTGAGCAAACCAGGAGCAAGACATGGAAAGGGGCCGTAGCATTGAGATGTATTTTATTGGAG